>NC_037684.1:50809997-50899238 GCF_003255815.1 Theropithecus gelada | reverse complement strand
GAAAGAAAGAAAAAGAGAGAGAGAGAGAGAGAGAGAGAGAGAAAGAAAGAAAGAAAGAAAGAAAGAAAGAAAGAAAGAAAGAAAGAAAGAAAGAAAGAGAGAAAGAAAGAGAGAGAAAGGCCCTGCCCCTGGCAGCTGCTAGCACAGCACCTATTTCAACCCTGCAGAGGCACTTCTTGCCCTCTGACATTTTTTAACTGTTTCTTTTCCATCTGTGCTGACCAGAACACACGCTCCCTGCAAATGGGAACCTGGTCCTGTTGACAGTGCTCAGCACATAGCAGCTGTTTAAAGGATTATGGAAGAAGGGATGGAAGTCAGGAAGGTCATGGTTAGCTGAAGGTCATCGGGAAGCTGAGTCGGAGATGGAGATCTGTGTGCAGGAGTTTGGAGACATCCAGCTGCAATGCAGCTGCAACAAAGCCTCAGCCATCCTAACAGGCAGATCTGGAGCTGGGGAGGAGGTGGGGAAAGTTGCCCTAGCTGAGGCCTGGCAACCCAGCCTTTATCACCTGCAGCCGCCAGCGTGGGCTGCAAGCTGTCTGGGGACGGCAGCATGAATTTGGGAAGCCCACTGTCTCTGGCTGAAAGCAAGTCCAGGAGAAGGACTCAGCTGGAGCTGAGCAGGAGGAATGGGCTTCCCAGGACTGAAGGGGGTGCTGGTGGACATCCGCCAACCAGGGCGAGGACAGTCTTTTCCCAAGTATTTCCTGCTACAAGTTTTCTACCTGGGGTGTGCAAAGCAGCAAGGGAAGGTGGGAAGGGAGGAGAGCGCGGCTAAGAGGTGGGCAGGGATGCAGCAGCTGCAGAGGCCCTTCCTGCACAGCCCACCTTGCCCCCAGGGACACAGATCTGGGCCAAAGCCCCCTCCAAGGATGCTGGGAGGCTTCCAGAGCCCCGTCCCCATTTCATGAGCTGGCTGCTCTCCTCACACCCTCAGGAGCCATTTTCCCATCTAAGTGCCCATAAACATCTTGCTCAATCTGCTACCTCAGCAGATGCCGGCTCTTCTAGGAGACGCTTCATCTCCCTTCCCCGGGGGGGGGGGGGGGGTGGCATTTCCAACCATCCCCCTGTGGGGTCTCAGCCTGGGTTTAGGGCTGCCTGGCAGGGGCACAGGGGCTCCAGTGGAAAGGGGTGGAGGGCAGGTGAGATGACAGCTCTCATAGCACTTGATTTTCCCGTGGGGCACACGTGTGCATGAGTGTGTGTGTATGTGTGTGTCCGTGGAATGCTGCCAAAGCCATTTGGTTTCCAAGGAAACGGTGTGAAGGTGCACAGCGGCTGCCCGCACTCAGCAAGTGAGAAATGTGTGTCATCTATAACCCAGGCTCCCGGCTGGAGCCCAGCCAATTACTGCCCACTTGGAGGAGCCAAAAAGGAGAGGCTGGCCCGGGACAGAGTGGAGGGGGCTTGACGGCTACAGGAGACCCACACCATGCCCGAGAGAGGGCCTGGCTGGCCAGTCAGGCTAAGGGAGGGGCTGGGTGGCCCGGTGATGATTAGTCGTAAGTCACCAACTCCCCCAGTGAAAACCACATCAAGCCCTGCCACCCACCCACCCCTCCCTCTCGGCTGCAGGGGGGAGCCAAGCAGGCAGGCAGCAGGCCATCCCGGCCCCACTCCACCGCTAATTATTTTCCATGATGAACATGTTATTATGTCTTACACTCGAAATAATCAATTTGGAATCACCACTTTGATGAGTTAATGGGCACTTGGTGGGTGTCATTTGCGAATCTCTCTGCAAAGCACAGTTCTATTTATAACAGCGGCTGCACTGGGTACGCAGAGGACATGCTAAGTGTGCATACGCCCAGGCACGGGCGCCCAGCTCCCGGGCGCGCTCGCTCTCGCTCTTTCTCTCTTCCCCTGCAGAGCATCTTGGGCACAAGGAGGGCTGAACAAGTGAGCTGAGATTGAGCCATTGCACTCCAGCCTTGGGCAAGACTGGCGTGCTCAGACAAAACAGCCATCCCAGGCCTACTTGACGGGCCATGAAAGTGACACCTCTCCTGCCCTCTGGGCCATGGCCTGTGGACTGGAGGTCGCCCACGGATCAGCTCCACCCCATGGGCCCAAATCATGAGTCTACACCTGGCTGAGCCTTGATGTGCCTTGGCCACTGAATCCTCCAAACATCCCCAGGTGGTAGATTTGCTTGTTAGTTTCATTTCACAGAGGAGAAAACAGAGGCTGTAGGATTTGAAACCAGAGAGTCTGACCCTGGCTCCCAGTGGCAGTCTGCACAATGTATTCCAGTAGATGACCTAATGTTGATGAAATAAGTAGAAGAATAAAGAATTTCTTTTCTTTCTTTCTTTTTTTTGGGGTGGGGGAGGGAGTCTCGCTCTGTTGCCCAGGCTGGAGTGCAATGGCTCAATCTTGGCTCACTGCAACCTCCACCTCCCGGATTCCAACAATTCTCCTACCTCAGCCTCCCGAGTAGCTGGGACTACAGGCATGCGCTACCATGCGCAGCTAATTTTTTTAGTTTTAGTAGAGATGGGGTTTTGCCATGTTGGCCAGGCTGGTCTTGAACTTCTGACTTCAGGTGATCCACCTGCCTCGGCCTCCCAAAGTGAAGAATTTCTAACAATAGATTTTTCTTAATTGCAAAAACAGACAATAAAACAAGTAGATGGTAACAATCGGATGTCAAGCAATACAAAGGACCATGGTCAGAGTGGGCTAGAAACTCAGTCCACAGTCGGGTCAGCGATGCTGTTTAAAGCTAAGTATTTGATTTAGAATTGTGAGGATAGACACTCAACGAAGTAAAACTTTTGAATGGGTCTGGAGGGGAAAGGCGTTGAGCAGACAGCCGTAGTTTGCCATCATGGGCTCCCCTGTGCTGGAACTTGTTCCCATGTGCAAGAATTGCCTTGATTAAAAGCAACATTCTGCCATTCTGGCTAACACGGTGAAACCCCGTCTCTACTAAAAATACAAAAAAATTAGCCAGGCGTGGTGGCGGCACCTGTAGTCCCAGCTATTCGGGAGGCTGAGGCAGCAGGATGGTGTGAACCCAGGAGGCGGAGCTTACAGTGAGCTGAGATTGCGCCACTGCACTCTAGCCTTGGCGAGAGAGCGAGACTCTGTCTCAAAAAAAAAAAAAAAAAAAGCAACCCTCTGGTTGTAGAAGGATGGGACAGAGCTAGAAACAACAGTGGTAAGGGGCAGAACTGTGGACGGGGGTCTTTATTGAAGAGGATCCAGGAAACTGAGAGAAAGTCCTGTCCCCACCAGGGCGCCCTAGCTAAGCTCCCCAGAGACAAGGGCTGGCCTCTGTCTTTGTGCTCGCCTTTGGCCCACCCCACGTGGTCACTGAGTTGAGGCCATCTTCATGCTGCTGTTGAGTGTAAGAGGCACCAACAGCCCCTAGGCCAGCACACCACCTCCCCTGCACGCTCCCCAGTGTGGGCACCACCCCTGTACTCTACACGCTCACTCCCCAGTGTGGGCCTCTACCTGCACACGGCACAATCCTCTGGTAGGCATCTACCTCAAAGGATGTGGCCATCTGCCCTTGGCCTTCCCAACCTTCGTGAGATAATACCTGTTGATCTTCTCCCTAGCATGCATGCCCTTTATGCCCTCTTCCCAGCAGCCTCTGTTTCTCTCTCTGTCTCATTTTTTTTTCTTTCTTTTTTTTGAGACAGGGTCTCACTCTGTTGCCCAGGCTGAAGTGCAGTGGCACAATATGGCTCACTGCAGCCTTGACCTCTTGGGCTCAAGCCAACCTCCCACCTCAGCTTTCCAAATAGCTGGGACCACAGGCATGTACCACCATGCCTTGCTTTTTAAGTTTTTGTACAGACAGGGGGCGGAGGTCTCACTATGTTGCCCAGGCTGGTGTTGAACTCCTGAGCTAAAGCAATCTGACTGCCTTGGCCTCCCAAAGTGCTGGGATTACAGGTATGCGCCACCATGTCCAGCTCAGCCTCCGTTTCTAAATTAGGGATCTGGGTGGGTCTCAGAAGCCTGACTCCATCCCTGGGTCCAGGGACACAGCACAAGACCCAGGCTAAATCAGTCAGTGAATTTCCAATCCCTTCACCACAGGGAATGGGTTCAAAGGTAGGCACGTCAACCAACCCAGACTAATTAGCACGGAGCTAGGAACCTTTGCCTGAAACGTTGGAAAAGAGAAGCTCTCTGTTACTAGACCCGACCCAAAACAGCAGGGGGCCCCAAGGAGTTGCCAGCAGCCACTTGAGACTTGCCGTAGGCAGATTTTAGAGATGAGCACACACACACGCACACACATGCACGCACACACAGACATGCACACACACACGCACATGCACGCGCACACACGCACGCACATGCACACACACACACACGCACGCACACACAGACACACACACACACTAGCTGTCTTGGTTCTCATGCATCAGAAAGCCCTGGTTCCAGAACACACAGGCCCCTTTGAGGAAAGAAGGACCAGAAGGCAGCTCCATTCCACCCTGGTCTTCAAAAGGTAGGCAGCACCAAAATCTGCTTTTTCCATCTGAGAACAACAGAAAACATCCAAACAGACCAAAGCACAGAGGCTGCCTATTGTAGCCAACTTCTTAAGAAGCCAGAAGCTCCACTCCCAGCAGGGCGATGCCAAGGGCTGCCCCTCTCCAAAGCAAATCCCAGCTCCTCGATGGTTCCAAGGGTAGAGAACTGAGTTCTCTTTATCCCTTGGTAGGTTTCTGTGTTCTCTGGCCACATCCCATCCAAGAGGAAGGAGGAGCATGGAAATGCCTTCCCAGTGCCTCTCTCCAGGACTTCTAAGCCATTCATCTGGCAGAGCTCACGAAAGTCATGCTCACAGGCTTGCCGGGCACTGAGGAGCTCCCGAGGTTTGCAGAACCCGTCAAAGCTAAAGAACAGCAGAACCTCCAGGGCACCTTTTCCAAACTGAGGTGCTGCTCAGGGGGGAGCAAAGGACCCTGGAACCCAGAGAAAATCAGGTTTGCATTCCCCGCTGTTACGAATTCTAGTGGCAGCAAAGATGAGAGACCTTGAGTGTGGTGGTGCGAGCTCGGCTCCCTGCAACCTCTGCCCCCAGGTTTAAGCGATTCTTCTGCCTCAGTCTCCCGAGTACTTGGAATTATAGGCACGCGCCACCACGCACGGCTAATTTTTGTATTTTTAGTAGAGACGGGGTTTCACCATGTTGGCCAGGCTGGTCTCGAACTCCCGATCTCAGGTAATCTGCCTTCCTTGGCCTCCCAAAGTGCTGGGATTACAGACATGAGCCACCACGTCCTGCCTTATGATTTTTTTTTTTTTTAATCTGACACTGTTAAGTGTTGGCTAAGATATGGAATTCTCATTCATTGCTGCTAGGAATACAAAATGGTACAGCCATTTCTTACAAAGTTAAGTATATATGTACTATACAACCCAAGAGTCCATACTGGGACTGTATATTCCCATAAAACCCAGTATGTCCACATTCACAGCAGCCTGATTCATCTTTAAAAACCAGAAGCAGGCCGGGCACAGTGGCTCACGCCTGTAATCCTAGCACTTTGGGAGACCAAGGCAAAAGAATCACTTGAGCCCAGGAATTCGAGCCCAGCTTGGGCAACATAGTGAGACTCCATCTCTACCAAAATTTTTAAAATTCGCTGAGCATGGTGGCGCATGCCTATAGTCCCAGCTACTTGGGAGGCTGAGGCAGGAGGATCATTTGAGCCCAGGAGTTTGAGGCTGCAGTGAGCTATGATTGTACCACTGCAATGCAGCCTGGGCAACAGAGCAAGATCCTGTCTCAAAAAAAACAAAACAAAGTGAAACAGAAACATTCTAAACATCATTCAATTGGTAAACAGATAAACTGTGGTACATCCATACAATGGGATGCTACTCAGTAATAAAAAGGAACAAACTACTGTTACACACAATGGCATGAATGAGTCGCAAATGCATTACACTAAGGGAAAAAAGCCAGACTTAACGGGCTACCTACCATATGATTCCATTTCTCCAACATTCTGGAAAAGACGAAACTAGAGGGAAAGATCACAGATGATTAGTTTCCCGGGGCCAAGGAGAGAGGGAGTGTTGACTACAAAGGAACATGAGGGAATGTTTTGGGAGGAGTAAATGAACTGTTCACATCTTGATTAAAGTGCTGGTTGAATGACTGCCTGCATTTATCAAAACGCACAGAACTGTGTGCCAAAATGCATAAATTTTATTGTATGCAAATTATACCTCGATCACCCTGACTGAAAAAAAAAAATGTATGGAAGTCAGTTCAGACTGAGCTCATTAAAATATAAATTTGTCAGGGCAGGGGCAGCGGCTCACGCCAGTAACCCCAGCACTTTGGGAGGCCAAGCTAGGAGGATTGCTTGAGTCCAGGAGTTCCAGACCAGCCTGGGAAACATAGTGATACCCCCTCTCTTTTAAAAATGTTTAAAAGAAAAAATACACACACTTTTTCATAGCAGTATAACTTATTTATTATCAACAGGACATGTGGATCAAGTATGTCAAGTAAAATACTTAACATAAGTCATATGCAAGTTATTTTTTAAATGATTTATTCCGTAGATGTAGTGTTTAGACTTTCTATGCAGCCTCATCGCCCTTTCCCCTCCTAATATAAAAAAAAAAATGTTGCTGGGCCGGGTGCAGTGGCTCATGCCTGTAATCCCAGCACTTTGGGAGGCTGAGGCGAGTGGATCACCTGAGGTCAGGAGTTTGAGACCAGCCTGGCCAACATGGCTAAACCCCATCTCTATTAAAAATACAAAATTAGCCAGGCCTGGTGGCGGGCATCTGTAATCTCTCAGCTACTTGGGAGGCTGAGGCAGGAGAATCACTTGAATCCAGGAGCCTGAGGTTGCAGTGAGCCGAGACCACGCCATTGCATTCCAGCCCGGGCAACAAGAGTGAAACCCCATCTCAAAAGAAAAAACAAAAAAATGTTGCTGGCAGATTGAAGCTCTGCATTTGGAGGCTGGGGTCCCATGTGCCCACCCAATGCCTCCCATAGTCCCTGTTCTTTCCTGCCTAGAGGTTTGGGGCCATCAGTGAGATGGCAGGAACTGAGGTCGGAAAGAGACGCCATCTCCACATGCCCACAGCCTCTGGTCATTCATGGGGGCTTATAAATGCTCATGGTGGGGTGGGGGGGTTCATGATTGATAACAGCTGCAGTGGAAAGGCCGGGGGAAGAAAAAAGGAGTCAAGCCAAGGGAAAAAGGGAGAGAAACAGAGAAACAGTAAGCAGAGTGGTGTGCTGAGTGGAGAACAGTGTCGAGGCCACCTAAGTGGTGCCAGGTGCCACTCAGTGGTAGCCATCACGGGCTGTCTACTCTGTCTGGATTATGTGAACAGACAGGCAAAGGCTCAGCCCTCCCCTCTGGGGCTCTTCCAGGCTCATGAGCAAATAACCTAGCCATCCCTGCACTGCAAATTAAAAGGTGTCGCCGGCCCTTTGACATCTATACAGCTTGACCAAAGATACATAAATTCTCCTGTTTGTTTAAGGAAAGGCCTGCAAAGCCCACAGCCCTTGAAAGAGCGCTTCTTCCTTCCACTTAGAGAAATCGACCCTTCCTCTGCGTCCTTGGTGCCTGGCCCGGGGGACAGGCCGAGGGCAATGCCCAGACTGCTCCTGTCTGTGTGCAGGGCCCATACCCTCCTCGCCACTGTCCTGTCTGTGCTCCAAATATTAAGAGGATGCCCCATCACCTGGGAGGACGTGCCTCTGCCCTCCAGCTCCGCGTGGCAGCATTCCGCACAGAGCTCGCAGCTCCTCGGTACAACAGGTGCTTGCAGGGAAACCCCAGTCTCCACACAGTACAGGAGGCCCCTGTGCACAGGTGAAGGACCAGGAGCCAGCAGAGGCCCTACCCTGGGAACTTGGAATTGACACACATGGAGGCTGGTCTTTCCCTGGGTGCCCGCTCTATGAATTGATGGGCCTAGAAGGCAGAGGAAGGAGACACCTAGAATCCAGCATCCAGCTGAACCCAAGGGTCCTGTGGCCCTAGGGAACCCCTCATTTTCACAATCAACATTTTTCCTGCTTAATTAATTAAGCAACCTCAGGCAGGCTCTGCTACAGAGGAACTCCTTCCGTTTCTCTGGTAAGGACTCTGAGGCTTAGGAAGGGGAAGTCTTGGTCCAAAGTCACAGGCTTATTAAGGGAAGAGCCAAGGCTCAAACCCAGAGAGGTCTGAGTCTGAAACCCACGTTCCCAAAACAGCATTCCTGCCAGGGCGGAATGTGAGCTGGGTCAGCTCTTTCCAGAAGCTTTGCCTGGGGGTCTCAGCCCAGGCTGTCCATCAGAGTCAACTGCAGAGCTTTGGAAATGCAGATATCCAGGCTCCATCCCTAGGGAACTGCCCTCCCAGAGAGCAGGCATAGCTCCCACACCTGATTCTTAGCCAAAGGGGGAGCCTCAGTCAGTCCAGCCCCAACAGGTCACCAGTGAGCAAGCTTAAGATCCAGCCCCCCTACCTGCCCCCCGCACATGATTTTGCAAAAGGTTAACCCACAGGTGTAACTCCCCTGCAGGGCCCTTCCCTTTCCCTAGCCGCAGCCAACTAGAGGCACCTGCTTGGCCCAGCCGGCCTCCAGGGCCCTTCGCTTTCCCTAGCCCCAGCCAACTAGACGCACCTGCTTGGCCCAGCCAGCCTCCACCTTGAAATTGGCTGGCTGGTCTCCGTCTCTTCAAGGACCCCAGAACCCCAAAGCCCGGTGAGGAAAGGGACCAGAAGAGAGACCAGGCCGGCTAGGAGAGGAGGAGCTGGGCATTGCACTGACCTGGGAGAGAAGAGGCTAATTCCGGGGTGGGCCGTCTGCTCAGGAAGGGAGACGCTGAGGCCAGAGGATGACCACGCCGCATGCGCCAGAGTGGGTGGGCGGGGCCTGCCTTAGACCGCCCACCTGGGGAGGGGGTGGGGCCTGCGGTCAGGCCCACAGGTGGTGTTGGCAGCTGGGCAGGAGGTGCAGCGGCTGCAGGTGGATACTGTCAGGTAAGGCAGGGTCAGGAAGATCCGACTGCTTGCATCTGAACTCACACCCTGCCCCCCAGTATCTGTCAGAGGTCTTTAGCCTTGCAGGCAGAGGCCTGGCGGTCGCCAGGACACCAGTTTCTTCTCTGGTGGCCAGCACAGAGCTAACCATCCCGCCCTGGAACAGGCATTGCATAGGAAATAACAGCCAGGCACTCACCTGGGGCCGTGTCTTCTTTGAGCCAAGATGAGGTCAACAAGTCACCAGTGAGCAAGCTTAAGATCCAGCTCCCCCATCCGCTGTAGGATTTTGCAAAGGGTCACCCCAGCGGCGCAACAGCCCTGCAAGGCCCTCCCCTGCCCCTGGCACAAGGAGACCGTCCGTGCTGGGGGGGCACACACACTCCTGTACCTCAAAACTTGCTATCGGAAAACTTACAGAAGCAAAAATGGAAGCCTTGAGACAAGGAAAGAAATAAGAGAAAGCATCTAGAAAGCCGGATGCTTTCTTGGCGCCGTCATCAGCACAGCCGCCCTGCCACTCATACCCAGAGAGTCCCTTCCCTCCAGCCGGCTCCACCAGTATTCTTGGCGGGAGCTGAAAGAGCTCCTGCCTTTCTCATAGCAGACTCACTCTGCCCCCAAGGAGGGAAGCCATCCAGAATCGTCCTCCCCCTTCCCTGGGGAAGCCCCCACTCTCCAACTGCTATCCCCCCACCCCCAACGATGCAGCTCTTTCAGTCTCCAGGCCTTGGTTCTGCCCCGCTGGGGCCTCTGCTCAGCCCCACCCCACTGCACTGCACAAGCCCAAGGGAAGCTCCCCCACCCTCATTAAATCCCAGCTCTCCCTGGAGGATTCCTGCATTTAAGACCCAGCCTCCTTCCTCCAGTGGAAGCTCCCAGTCACCCCTGGTGGGTGTATGCGCTGTTTAAAGTTGAACTCCTCAGCTTTGTCATTAAGTTTTCATGCCCTAGGCTGCACGCAGTGGCTCATGCCTGTAATCCCAGCACTTTGGGAGGCCAAGGCAGGAGGATCACTTGAGGTCAGGAGTTTGAGACCAGCCCGGTCAACATGGTGAAACCCCATCTCTACTAAAAATACAAAAATTAGCCGGGCATGGCGGCAGGCCCTGTGGTCCCAGCTAATCGGGGAGGCTGAGGTGGGAGGATTGCTTGAACCTGGGGGTGGAGGTTGCAGTGAGCTGAGATGGTACCACTGCATTCCAGCCTGGGTGACAGAGCAAGACTCTGTCTCAAAATAAATAAGTTTTTGTGCCCTAAAAATTGTTAATATTTCTCTTCTATTTGTGTCTGTCTTCCCTAGTGAAATGCAAACTCTTCGGGGGCGGGACTCATGTCTTGCACAGTTCGGTTTGGTCCACAGTGTGCAGTGCATTGACTGTCAGTCAATCATTCTAAATTGCCTGTTTGGATTCCTGGTCAGTTTTTCTCACAATGCCAACATGTAAACAGGTGTGTGGATTCCTTTTCTACTGCTGCTGTGACAAGCGGCCACAGATCCGGTGGCTTACACTAAAACACATTTATTATCTTACAACTTCTTTTGGCCAGAAATCTGGCTTGGGTCTCACCGCACTCAAGTCAAGGCATCAGCAGAGCTGTGCTCCTTCTGGAGGGTCTAGGGGAGAATTCACTTCCTTGCTGTTTCCAGCTTCGAGAGGCCACTCACATTCCTTGGCTCACAGCCCCTTCCTCTGTCTTCAAAGCCAGCAGCATTGCTTCTCTCTGACCCTTCTTCTGTGGTTACATCTCTAACCACAGACAGGAAATGCCTACTTTTAAGGATTCATGAGTAGGTTAGGTAGCAGGATAATCCAAAACCATCTCCTATCTCAAGATCCTTAACTTTGTCACATGTGCAAAGTCCCTTTTGCCATGTCAGGGGACACGGTCACAGGTTCTGAGGATTAGAATATGGACACCTTTGTGGAACCCTTACTGTGCCCACCACAGTGTTCGATGAACACAGCAAAAATGGGGCAGGTGGGCTCAGTGATCGTACAAATGTGAGAGTCACTCCATTAAGCAAATTTAAACACAATTTCACATGGCAGGACTGCTCAGAGCCTGTATTATGCTAATAAGCTGATGAATCTTCAAGACAGGCTTATAGTGAGCAGCCTTTTGCAAATGTTTGGCTGCACACATGTGACCTCAGAACCCCTTTTTGTTTAGTAACTATTGGCACCTCCATAAGAGAGCTTTGCAGGCCACCCGGTTAGGAAACATGGCGCTGGAGCTTCCCACCCATTCTGTCTTCCCTATTCCCTCCCCATCCCAGCCTTCCCAGGCCCCATAAGACCTCTCCCAAGGCCATATCGTGTGTGAGCTCTGGAACTCCTTGGACAGGAACCATGGCTTGGGTGAAAATAGTAACTTGAACCTTTCATTCTAACTGCCAATCAAACTTCGTTTGGAAGTAGCGAAAATGCCCTGTGTCGAAGGCTCCGGCTGACCCAGATATCATGGGCTCCCCATGACAAGCCAAGGTCCCTGTGCCTCTGTGTTAGTGACTTTGACACAGGGACTGCTGGTCCCCCTGGGGATTAAGTTAAGCTGCTGTTAAGTCCCTGACCTTCCAGATAACATCATCCAAACCAAACTGACAGGACATTTGTGCTTCTCCTCTCAACACAAATGCGTCTCAGACTTGCCGAGATAGCCCTCAGAACAACGTCCTCATCTGCTTCCAGCCACCTGTCCTGTAAGGATCGGTGAGAGCCAGAGTGTGGGGACACACTTATGCACATGCACACCTGAAACGCTAAAGCCAGGGCAGCTGCCTCTCTGAATCACCAGCCTTTTGTGCTAAACCAACCACCTCCAATCTGGAGGATAATAAAGGCTGCATTTTGTAACCTCTCCATGGCCAGATTCTTGCCTCTATGGGGCACTAGAAGAGATCTTCTAGAGCGTTCCAGAAGCCGTACATCTGCCTACACATGATGTCAGGATCAACAGGGACAACTCATACAGTTGTCCATTACCAGCCTCAGGGGGCCAATAGAGTGATGGTCTGTGGCCCACGTGGGACTGCTCTGGCTGATGGCTACTCAAGCAAGTGCCCAGGACTGTGCACAGACATGATGTCCACACACCTAGAGACATGTAGGCGTTGCAGTATTTCCTGCTGGAAGGCAAGTGCATTGTCCCTGACCTTGTTCTTATTTGCCAAGGAAGGGAGTGTGTGACCTGAATCCTCCCAGGAAATAACCGTTGCAAGGCTGTGGGATGCTTGGGGGTGTTGTTGTGGACCCCAGCCACTGGCCAGGGGTCTGGTTCACTGATTGATGAAGACTTTGTCCTTGAACAGGCCCTGGGCAAGACGCGTCCTATCTGTCAGGAGTTTGCATTCACAAAGAAGGACTAAAGCAACTTCTCTAGGGCAACCTCCTTCCGGGGCTGAGGCCAGCCGAGACCATGTGGGGAAGATCTCAGACTGTCTTCATGGCGAAGAGATGTCTGCTCCGATTTGCACAGGGAGTTTTAGCATCAGGAACAAAAGCAGCGTTTCCATTCCCCAGTCTTCACAGCAGCAGCTTACCATTCCTGGCACATCTCCATCCTCTGCTTCCTGCATTTGAAAACCTGGGCGAGGCAGTTAACAGAAACTCCACTGACCGGGGGTCAGGGTCACGCTCCATCCTGACTCTGCTCCAACAAGCCCTATGAACTTGGGCAAATCTGTGCATCTCCATGAGCCTTGTTTCCTCTTCTATAAAGTGAGCGGGATTGGGCTATGTGATTTCCGTGGTCTCTCCCAGCTCTGAGGTCTGCTCTTTCATTCTTAATACCACTCTACCTATTCTCTCCAAGTCCAAATCTGGAAGAGAATAATATGCTGCTTATAAAAATGCTGGTGTTTTCCAAAGAGACTCTCTCATTCCCTGGCATCCTTTTATGGCGCTATTTTCTACCTGGGTCTCAAAGCACCTGGGGAAAGAATTGTTTAATCTCATTGTATGGCATCTTGATTATTAGCTGCACTTTGGCCATTGAAGAAATTCAAGCCATAAATAATAATGATGATTATAAAAATAATAATAGGCACAATGCCCTCCCCACGTCAAAGCGCTGGCTTTTTTTTTTTTTTTAATGCCACTCTGTGCCAGAGGCCTTCAGAAAAAGAGTTAATTAATATCCCTTGCTGTGGACTAATTCTCATTTCAACATGTGGCTGTCATTTCCCTGTCATCATGGCTGATTTACAACAGGGTTTAATTAAATTCTCTGTACATTATTCAGCATTCTCCAAAGACAACACCAGAGAGGCCCGGGGTATTTAAAATGTCACCTGCTGAGACATATCACCTCTTCCTAAATAAATATGACAGTGATCAAACTTTGGCTAATTACAGTGACTTAGTTATTTGTTTGTATGTTTTAATATTTAATTGCTTTCATGTTCATCCAATTACTCAGCCACAGCAAATAGAAATTAACTTTTTATCAGCGTGACTCAGCCCAGCTCATAAGCACTCCAAAGCCTCAATACAATAGGAACTGCCCAAGCTAAGGATCACAGCCATGTTCTCAGCTCAGTGGACGGGGCCGTTAAATTAAGGGAGAACCCTCGCGGCTCCATCCCCATTCCCAGCCTGCATGGGGCTGCGGGCCCAGCTTCCAGGAGCATCTAACTCAAAGCAGAGCAGCTGAGCGAAGGAACAGAGGCAGAGCTTCTAATTCCACACTGACACCCGATGGCCACTCTGTGCAACTGCCCCGGTCCCTCAAATACTTAGGATTCCTGCGGAGATGAAAAGGAACCCCTGGGTACACAGAAGCAAGAGTTTTTGAGTTCCCGCGTCAGTAACCTAAGTTCTCCTCACCAGGGAGGCTCTTTCTTGATGGTCCTCCAGCTTTGAGGGCCATCTGCTCCTTGTGAGACGTCCTGGCTTCTTCTGCCAAGCTCCCTGGGACAAAGGGACACTGAGAGCCGGTTGAGTGCCTGCTGTTTTTTAGAAACGGGAGCCAGGATAGGAACACAGCCCATCACCAGCCGTCTTCTGACCAAATGCATTAGCCAGTCCTCGAAATCGTCCACCAAGCCCTTGAACATCAGTTCCTCTGATGTTATCTCAAAAGCTCCCCCTGGCTCTCTTTCCCACCCATCGTTCCAATCCATCATTGACATTTTGACATCC
Source organism: Theropithecus gelada (assembly GCF_003255815.1). NCBI lineage: Eukaryota > Metazoa > Chordata > Mammalia > Primates > Cercopithecidae > Theropithecus > Theropithecus gelada. The sequence continues at coordinate 50,885,101 of NC_037684.1, read as the reverse complement.
ACTCTTCTCCCAAGGCCAGCCTTGGCATGGAAGAATTTCTGCAGAATTTTAAAAATAAAAAAAGAGGAAGAAGTAAGCCTTTCTGGGAAGCTTCAGCGATTCCAAATGGGATAAGCAAGTTCTACCTCCAGCCTAATCCCACAGCCTCATGGGATACTGGCTTAAAATGTTCAACTTTCCAAAAATAAAAAATAATTTTTCCACACACTTACATCTTATCTCTCTCGCTCAGCTGTAAGCTCCTCAAGTGGGGGTGGGGAGGCTCAGAAACCAGAGGAGAGGCAGCCAGGGTAAGAGCTGGAGAAAATGCGGGCTGACCAGCTCTCTGTAGACAGGGCCATGCCTGGCCTTTGTTTTTTTTTTGTTTTTTAATAAGTACTTCAAACAAGTTAATATTTATATAAGTAATATTTCTTCGATGATTCACTTTCAATTTATTTTAGAAAAAAGTGTATGTGTACCCAAAATTCCAAATCAATTTAAAGTAAGAACTCTCAGTTTTTGTCTAATACATCTTATTTTATTTTATTTTATTTTGAGACAGAGTCTTGCTCTGTCACCCAGGCTGGAGTGCAGTGGCTCAGTCTCAGCTCACTGCAACCTCCCCTTCCCACGTTCAAGCGATTCTCCTCTTCAGCCTCCCAAGTAGTTGGGACTACAGGCACGAGCCACCACGCCCGGCTAATTTTTGTATTTTTTGTAGAGACAGGGTTTTACCATGTTGGCCAGGCTGGTCTCAAACTCCTGACCATAAGTGATCCACCTGCCTCGGCCTCCCAAAGTGCTGGGATTACAGGCGTGAACCACCACACCCAGCCTAATAAATACTTTAATGTCCCCCCAAAATTAAAAATGGTCGGAAGAGTGTTTCTTAATAAATATCAGCATTTCTTCAACGTAGTTGCCTGGTCTTTGTAAGGAGCGTGGCTCACTCCGGGCAGCCAGGCATCCTACAAGGAAATGCATTCATTCATTGAGTAAACAACCCCTGCCGTGCGCTAGATATGGATTAGGTGATGATAAAAACAACCACCGCAGGAAGAGACAAGGTCCCTGTCCTTGTGGCACTGGAGCTGGAAGGAAACGCTCCACAAATAATTCCAAGTGGGTGAGCTGAGGTGTGGGGAGGAGACGCAGAGATAGCAGGGGCAACCTGCCTGGTCTGAGGAGCTGGTAAAAACTTGCCTGGGGAGGCCGCATGTGAGCTGACAGCTGAAGACAGACAAAGAGCCTTTTTCAATTAACAAAGAGGAGGAGGCCTAGTGGAAGATTTTTCCTGGGGGCCCAGAGTTTATGCAAATGAACCCAGCCCAGAACGAGGAATTCTAATTGGCCCCAGCAGGTGCCTCCTCGGCAGCGTCGTCCTGCAGTCCGCACCTGTGTGAACGTCTCCATCAGGGTCCCCGAGGCCAGCACTGGCTGTCAGACCCAGTCTCCTCAGAGCCTGGAGATTTTTACCTGAAATTCGAGTCTTCACTCGCCGTTCCCCTTGAACTAACTCCCCCTGACAGGCAAGTCCTTAGAGAAAGCGACAAAACTTCCAGTCCTGTGGCTCGGCTGAGAACGACCAAGAAACGAGGACAGGAAGAGGCCAAAGAGGACACAGTGGACTGAGCTGGGCTGGGCGTCGGGGGAGGCTGGACCTCAGGGTTGTCAGGTTCCTGCAACGCGGGGCTGGCTCCGATGGTCCCTCTGGAAGGCGGAAGCACTGCTGCAGTAGCAAATTTATCCAGTGCATCCTCATAGGGCCCACCGGAGCAAGGCAGTGGCAGGACTCCCATCACCTGCTGCTGGCACCTGTCTTGTGACATTCATTATTTTCTCCCTTGTTTTGTGATGGGGTAAGACAGCACATTCCTCATCCTTTCCCCCCGACTGTCAACTCCTCAAGGGCAGCATCAGGACCTAACACACAGTAGGCACTCAAAGGGCATGCTGCATGAAAGTGATTGTTGGCTGGGTGCAGTGGCTCACACCTGTAATCTCAGCACTTTGGGAAGCCAAGGCAGGTGTATCACCTGAGATCAGGAGGTTGAGACCAGCCTGTCCAATATGGTGAAACCGTCTCTTTTAAAAATACAAAGAGCCGGGCGCGGTGGCTCAAGCCTGTAATCCCAGCACTTTGGGAGGCTGAGACGGGCGGATCACAAGGTCAGGAGATCGAGACCATCCTGGCTAACATGGTGAAACCCCGTCTCTACTAAAAATACAAAAAACTAGCCGGGCGAGGTGGCGGGCGCCTGTAGTCCCAGCTACTCGGGAGGCTGAGGCAGGAGAATGGCATAAACCCGGGAGGCAGAGCTTGCAGTGAGCTGAGATCCGGCCACTGCACTCCAGCCTGGGCGACAGAGCGAGACTCCGTCTCAAAAAAAAAAAAAAATAAAAAAAAATAAAAATAAAAATACAAAGATTAACCGGGCATGGTGGCGGACGCCTGTAGTCCCAGCTACTTAGGAGGCTGAGGCAGGAGAATTGTTTGAACCCGGGAGGCGGAGGTTGCAGTGAGACGAGATCATGCCACTGCACTCTGGCCTGGGTGACAGAGAGAGACTTGTTCCAAGAAGGAGGAGGAGGAGGAGGAGGAGGGGAAGGAAGGGAAGAAGGGGAAGAAAGGGAAGAAGAGGAAGAAGAGGGTGATTGTCATCATCATCATCACTGCCACTGTCACTGTCATCATAGGATGACACCAAAGATCCCATCTCACTTAATGCTGCAGTCACTCAACCAGGGCAATCCCTACCACTCCTGAAGCACACAGATCCAGTGTTCCTAAGCTTTATTTCACATTCAGTAAGAAGCAACACATCACCCCACTATAGACCCACACAACTGTCCTTCATTGTGGGAAGTCACTGGCACATGTTTGTGAGCACTTTGCTACAGCTCAAGGTCAAATGAGGGCTCTAAAAGCCTAGAAATTGGAGACTGGCCTCCAGACTCTGTATGACCCAGATTGCAACTTCCACTGACCCAGGGGTGCTTGACTTTTTGGAGGCCAATATAGGATCTGGGATGGGATCTGCTGCCCAATGGCTGGGGCTCAAATCCTAGTTCTACCACTTCCTAGCTATGTGACCTTGGCACTTACTTGAAATAAACCTCAACTTCCCCATCTGTAAAACAGGAATGATGCTAGGACCTAACCTCATGGATTATCTCATTCAGTGCTCCTGCAACCCTATGAGGTTAGGTCCTAGAATTATTCCTTTGGTACTAAAACTTTTAATCATTCCCAATACCCTTGTATGGTGACTATTACTCCCATTTTAAAGTGATGAGGCTGGGCGTAATGGCTCACACCTGTAATCCCAGCACTTTGGGAGGCCGAGGCAGGTGGATCACTTGTGGTCAGGAGTTTTGAGACCAGCCTGGCCAACACGGTGAAACCCCATCTCTACTAAAAATACAAAAAAATTAGCTGGGCACAGTGGCTCGTGCCTGTAATCCCAGCTATCCGGGAGGCTGAGGAAGGAGAATTGCTTGAACTCGGAAGGTGGAGGTTGCAGTGAGCCGAGATCGTGCCACAGAACTCCAGCCTGGGCAACAGAGCAAGACTCCATCCCAAGAAAAATAATAATAATAAAGTGATGGATCAGGACACAACTTGCGCAGCTATGAGATGGGAGACTGGGATTTGAACACGAACACAACTTTCATACCAACCTCGGATGCACACACTTGCTCTAGTCTACACCAGTGGATCCTAATCATGGCTCTGCCATGGACACCTCTGACATCTGCTGAAGCCCTTCTCAGAATAACATTTTTAAATGCCTAAAATGAAATACAGAGAGTTACAAAGGAAACCAATAAAGTTAAAATCCGGTTCTTAAAATATTTTTAGTTGAGATATGATAGTAAACATACTTCTTTCTTAATGCATTAAACAAAGAATAGTTGCTGGTTTAATTACCACCCAAATTTCTAAGTTATAATAAATGTAAATAATATTTTGAGATATCTGCAGCCACTTTAATGTAGTGGAGAAGTCACTGTCTGTGCGTACTATTGGGTTGTACTGATTCCATTTATAATTAAAGAAATGCAAAACTTCAGTAAAAGTTTCCTGAAAATAAAGATGGAAATTTATCCCATCCAAGCTCCCGGACCCCCTGAATTATCTCCATAGACCCATGAATGCCAGGTTATCATGTGTTCTGAAGAACACACAGTTTTCTGAAAGAAACAAACCACAACAGTGAGCGAAATTGACTATTCGAGAATGGAAAGAAAACCTCTTTCTCAGCCATCAAAATCAGCAGGCAGTCTCCACCCACCATATGCCATTGACAATTCTGATGACTTCATAGAATCCAGTTCCCAACAAGACCAAGGGGTGGGGCCCGGGGAAGGCTGGGGATAGGAGGGGAAGTATTACGGATGATGCTATTTGATTATACTAATTGTAAATAATGGCCCAAACCAAGAACCCAACCACAAGTCGATTCATTTCAAAAGCTATGTAATAATGTTTAGGATAAGGAATTCATTTTTATAGCCACTGGAGCAGTTGAGCTTCTACCATAATACAGATGTATTACAAATTAAAATTTCCCCTCAGGTGGTTAATGTAAAGACACCATAGACAACAGGAAGGACCCCTGAGTCACACACCCCCTTAGATATGCAGGAAACCAACGGTGGGTATTTGAGGAGCCACCACCCTCTGCCTGGACTGCACTCCCCATGCCACATGTGGCTGCCAGTCAGTCTCTTCCTCCCCTCCCAGGAGGAGAGCAGTACCCCCACTCAAGGACATTGCTTCCTTGTTTTCTACCAAAGAGACCGAGGGCACCTTGAAGGCCCAGCACTCCGAACACCACTTTTCCTGGCTGTCTGGTTCAGACCCTGGAAGAGGAGCCTTCGGGCAGGGAGGGGGATGACGTCAGCACCCACGGCTCCCAGCACAATGGCTTTCAGCCTGGAACTCTCAGCCAGGAGTTTTGTGTTCAGAGAATACATTTTGGTTTACTCTTTGCTGATAAAACTCTGTGCCTGGCCAGGTGCTCAAGCCTGTAATCCCAGCACTTTGGGAGGCCGAGGCGGGCAGATCACGAGGTCAGGAGATCGAGACCATCCTGGCTAACATGGTGAAACCCCGTCTCTACTAAAAATACAAAAAAATAGCCGGGCGTGGTGGTGGACACTTGTAGGCCCAGCTACTTGGGAGGCTGAGGCAGAAGAATGGCATGAACCCCAGAGGCGGAGCTTGCAGTGAGCCAAGATCGCGCCACTGCACTCCAGCCTGGGCAACAGAGGCAACTCTGTCTCAAAAAAAAAGAAAAGCAAACAAACAAACAAAAACTCTGTGCCTTGGTCCTGTGAGAGAAGCATGGAAACTCCAGGGTTCCCAGGCAGGCCAGACCTCCCAACCCCTCCTTCCAAGACTGCCAAGCCATAAAGGTGCTTTGCCTCTCGGGTGGGTCCCAGGCAAGGCGTGGTGTCAGTGTCTCCCCCTCCTGCCGTAACTTTCTGGCAATCAGCTGTGGCTCTCACCCAAACTGTGCACCTTGGGAATCATCTTAGCAGAGCCTGGGAATCTGCATGTTAAAGCACCCTCTGGTTCTGATGATCAACCTGTTGGCATCTGCATGACAACCTTTCTCTTTGAAAGGATCTGAGAGCGGCCCTTTATACGTGCTCACCTGCTCCCTCTCCTAAGAGAACCGCCTTCCAGCCCTGAAGGCAATCATCTGCCAAGTACCAGGCTGGAGGTGCTAAGCTGCAGGGACTCTTGGGCTTCTGAAACCACAGGGTGCCTTTCCTCCAAAAGCTGCAGGTTCTTAGGGGCAGAGTTGCCTGACTACTGCCAACTGAGTGGTGGGCTCTTGTCCAGATCCAGACAGGGCAGGAGTGAGGGGTGACACATGGTATTAGTCCGTTTTCAGACTGCTGATAAAGACATACCTGAGACTGGGAAGAAAAAGAGGTTTGATGGACTTATAGTTCCACGTGGCTGGGGAGGCCTCACAGTCATGGTGGAAGGTAAGGAGGAGCAAGTCACGTATTACAAGGATGGCTCAGGCAAAGAGAGAGCTTATGCAGGGAAACACCCCCTTATAAAACCATCAGATCTCAAGATACTTATTCACTATCACGAGAACAGCATGGGAAAGACCCACCCTCGTGATTCAATTACCTCCCACCAGGTCCCTCCCATGACATGTGGGAATTCAAGACGAGATTTGGGTGGGAACACAACCAAACCATATCATACAACCCCAAGCATGGAGGGCCAGGCAACCCCAAGCATGGAGGGCCAGGAAGTGCAGGGTATACACGCGGTGGATGGGTATGTTTCTTGGTCCACAACTCTGACTCTTTAGATACAGCATTTCCTGGACCCTTTTTGAGGACCTCATATCATCCCTGGCATTTTGGGCCCATTGTCTGGCTTCAGGTCTTTTTGGTTTTGTTTTTTATTTGAGATGGAGTTTTGCTCTTGTTGCCCAGGCTGGAGTGCAGTGGCGCAATCTTGGCTCACTGCAACCTCCACCTCCTGGGTTCAAGCGATTCTTCTGCCTCAGCCTCCCAAGTAATCCCAGTACTTTGGGAGGCCAAGGCAGGTGGATCACCTGAGATCAGGAGTTTGAGACCAGCCTGGCCAACATGGTGAAACCTTCGTCTCTACGAAAAATACAAACATTAGCTGGGCATGGTGGTGGGCACCTGCAGTCCCAGCTACTCAGGAGGCTGAGGCAGGAGAATTGCTGGAGCCTGGGGGGTGAAAGTTGCAGTGAGCCAAGATCATACCACTCACTCCAGCCTGGGCAACAGAGTGAGACTCCGTCTCAAAAAATAATAATAATAATAGAATAATAAATAAATAAATAAATAAATAAATAAATAAATAAGTAAATTTAAAAGTCTAGTGAAGAAGTAAAATTTCTTTTACTTCTAAAATTTCTTTTCTACCTACTTTTGCTAGTGGGAAATTTTTTTCCATTTCCTCCATGTTCAGGGGAGGAAACCCTGTTCTTCTCACAATTACTCTGCGTGAGAAAACCCAGGTAAAAAGAACCAACAGCACCACCCCTGAGTCCCTCCCTCACCCACTCCCCCAGCTGAGCTTGCAAAGGAGGAGAGCATGTTGTGTGTGGCTGCAGCCATTTAAAATGCAGGCAGGGCTGGGTGCAGCAGCTCACACCTATAATCCCAGGACTTTGAGAGGCTGAGGTAGGTGGATCACCTTGAGTTCAAGACCAGCCTGGCCAATACGGTGAAACCCCGTCTCTATGAAAAATACAAAAATTAGCCAGACGTGGTGGTTCACGCCTGTAGTCCAAGCTACTTGGGAGGCTGAGGCTGGAGAATCACTTAAACCCGGGAGGTGGAGGTTGCAGTGAACTGAGATTAAGCCACTGCAGCCTGGGTGACAGAGCAGCACCCTGTCTCAAAAATAAATAAATAAAATGCAGGAGGGAGTCACTGTTTCATGGTGTCCTGTGGATATCCTGGCCTACTTGGGAAGCAGAATTGGACTGGACCATTTCTCTGGAGCAAAACTTCTTGATACCTACAGCAATAGTGTCTCCCTAGACATATGACCCGATTGGTAGATGGCTTCATGTCGCAAAGTTTCCAATGTGGAATTTTTTCAGAAGAGCACCAGGCAATGTGTAAGACATAAAAATCACAAGCAAATAAACAACAAAAACAAAAATCACAAGCATTTGACCTGAGCCAGTTGCTGAACTTCTCTGTGCCCATCTCCTCATTCATAAAATGGGACGGTAAGACCTATTTGGCTTCTTTCCTTCCCTACAATAAGTGTTGATTGGGGGGCAGCTATGCTGGGGATGGTCACACACACTCCTCAAAGCCCCTCTCCAGAGCTCTATCAGCAAGGGCGTGGAGAGAGGACCCCACGATAAACTCTAAGGGCAGAAGATTCCTGAGTGCTTTGGTAATTTGAAGGAAGGCGAGGGCAGCTCTGGTTGTTGGCATGATCACAAAACCTTCTTGAGCAAAGGAAGAGAGGACCCATTCATTCAGAGAGAAGTGAATTTTATACCTTGCCTCCTGTCCACCTCCACCCCACAGCGCAAGAATTTGACAATTTCCAGGACTGTGAAGACCAACAGAGACCACGTGATTTTGCAAGACGTGGACGCAGCTGTGAGGCCGAGTCACTATCCCAACTATCGTCACCACCATTGTCACTGCTGTCACCTGCGAATGTGCCAAAGTCCCTACCAGCACCTGGGTCCCCTCCGAGCTCCTGCCGGGGCAGTTTGTGGTGATGAGGATGATGTTAACTCCACACTGTCTCTGCTCTGACAACAGTGTCTGTAAGCTTGCTGGCCACAGTGGTTCTGTGGTACCCAACACGGCCATCCTTGGCACTAGACAGTGAGTTACTAAACGGGCTCCTTGTTGAGATACCTGCCAACTGTGGCAGGTGAAGCTTTCCCATCCTCTGCATGGGACTGACCATCGGCCCAACAACAGAAATATCCTCCCAGAAGGCCAGTAGGCCTCTCCAGTCCTGGAGACACAGCAATGAGGGTGTCTGGGAGCGGACTCTAGCCAGAGAGCCTCCAGTGTGTCAAGGGGACCCGTCAAATCCCCTGGAGGCCACTGAGCGTCAGTGTCTGCCCAGAAGATGCCTCTTCCATGGCAGAGTCAGGACTTAGTGGCCACAACTGCCCAGGCCCCCTGGAGCAGTTAGGCTGGGTGTGGCACACAGGCCTGTATCCTCCCTAGTGACCACATGGATGGCAGGGGCCACATCCTTTGACCCCACACAGGGAGACCTTATCGACAAGTGGGTTACAGTTGAAAAAAGCTGCCATAGGCCGGGGCATCCACAGCTTCCAAACGCTCAAAACTGCTTCCCGCAATCTCAGAAAATTGTCCAATTTTTGAACGATAGGGGTGGGGATGGCCAGGAAACAGGGTCTGAAATTTATTTCTCTATCTTTTATTGGAATAACTTAATCCCTGCCAGTAAATATGAGAGTGATGTGACATTATCATAAAAGTAAACACACAATTACAGTAGGGGGTAGGCTTAAAACAAAACAACACCTGAGCTGATTATTTACCCAACCAACTGGAAACCCATGAGCAAAACCATCCCGCCCTGACAGGTGAGCACGCTCATAATTGCTTTTAAACATGTACTTAAATGTTGATCTGTTGTGTAAACACCTTTTTAAACAAGTATGCTTTAAGAAAATGTAACTGCTATGGGGGCAGGGACGGGGGGCAGGAGAATGACTAACGAAACCAACTTGAATTCCAGCACCCATATCTGTCGTCCACATCCCCTCGTATCATAGCAGGTGTTTTCATAGACCTGGCAGCTATCTTTGGGCCTACATTTTGGATTCATTTTGTTCAACAGACTCTGTATTCGTTGTTGAGGGCTGCCACGGCAAGGCACTGCGGTCGGAGTGCCTTCAACAGGAACGCATTTCCGCGCAGTTCTGGAGGCTGGAAGTCTGAGATGGAGGAGTCTCGGCAGGGTTGTTCCTTCTGAGGCCTCTCTCCCGGCCTTATAGAGCAGGGGTCCTCAACCCCTGGGCCGAGGACCAGTACCGGTCTGTGGACCATTAGGAACCATTAGATTCGCACAAGAGCATGAACCCTGTTGTGAACTGCACATGCGAGGGATCTAGGCTGCGTGCTTCTTATGAGAATTCAAGACCTGATGATCTGTCACCGTCTCCCATCACCCCCAGATGGGACCATCTAGCTGCAGGAAAACAAGCTCAGGCTCCCACTGATTGTACATTACAGTGAAGTGTATAATTATTTCATTATATATCACAATGTCATAACAATAGAAACAAAGTACACAGTCAATGTAACGCTGGAATCATCCCGAAACCATCCCCCACCCCAGCGGGGTCCGTGGAAAAACTGCCTTCCACAAAGCCAGTCCCTGGTGCCAAAAAGGTTGGGGACTGCGGTTATAGAAGGTTGTTCTCTCCTCCCTGTGTCGTCACATGGTCGTCCCTCTGTGTGTCTTAATCTCCTCCTCCTATAAGGAACATCAGTCCTGTTGGATTGCAGCCCACCCTAAGGACCTCATTTTACTTTAATTACCTTCCTACAGGCTCTATCTCCAAATACGGTCATATCCTGAGATACTGGGGCTTCGGGATTAGTTTATTTTATTTTGTTTTATATTTTGACACAGAGTTTCGCTCTTGTCGCCCAGGCTGGAGTGCAACCGCAGGATCTCAGCTCACCACAAACTCCGCTTCCCGGGTTCAAGTGATTCTCCAGCCTCAGCTTCTGGAGTAGCTGGGATTACAGGCGCCCGCCACCACGACCGGCTAATTTTTGTATTTTTAGTAGAGATGGGGTTTCACCATGTTGGCCAGGCTGGCCTCGAAATTCGGACCTCAGGTGATCGCCCAACTCGGCCTCCCAAAGTGCCTGGATTACAGGCGTGAGCCACCACGCCCAGCCAGGGGCTTCTGGATTTAATATATGGATTTGAGGAGGCCACAATTTAGACCATAACAGATTACTTCCGCAAAAGTCAAACCCCAGGTTGTACAGGGAAGGAAAGGGTTGCCTGAGAACCCAAGTCAGGCAGAGCCTAAAGCCCTGCAGGAAGGACACCTGGTTCTAGGTACTGGCTTTATCTCGAAGGATAAATACCCTAGAGGTGATTTTAAAATAATAAATAAACACTTCCAAGGCAAAGGGAACATCCCAGAAAGTTCCAGACATGTAGGACTATCCTGATAAGAGAAGCAAGAACGTGATTTCCAGGGTCAGTGTTGGAGACACTAGGAGAGGGCAGAAGGCACTGGGGGAGAGGGCAGCCCCTCTGCAGGGCCTGGCAAGCAGGGGATGTGCCCACTGCTCCTGCCCGTGCACCCGGTGGGCAGCCCCTCGGCGGGCTCATTAGCTGCCATCCTCAGCACTGAGGGACCCGTGCCCGGTCAGGGCGCAGAACCGGCTCTTCCCCAGCGGGGCAGGAGGCCAGCGCTTACCTGACTGACAGGTGTCAGGTCAAATCACCAGCTCTCCTGAAAATATCATCCTCGCCTCCTGCCGGGCCACGCCAGCCGGGGACAGAGAGACAGACAGCCCCCCTAATGATGCCAGGCAGACCTCCTGACAGCTCTGCCCTCCCGGGCCCCCGGAACAGCCAGCACGGCGTGCCCTGCTCCGGGAGGGGTGGGGACCCTGGCTTTCCTGTCCAGCTCAGCCCAGCCCTGCCGAGCAGCAGAGAGAACAGGACGGAGGCTCCCATTTCCCGGGGGCTGCGGCGCCTCCAAACCACCCGTCTGCGACGCCCACGCGAGCGTGCGCAGCCCAGCCCCTCCCGGACGTCCTCGCCCCCGCCTGGGCACATCGTACTCCGCACCCAGGAGGAGAGTGGCACGCGGATCCCAGCCCCTGCGAGCCCCTCTGGCCGCCGCCGCTTCGCACCCCGCATTGCCTCAGCTGCCGTTCCAGAAATGCAGCGTCTGGCGCGCAAAGCGGTGCACGGTCCCCAGTCCGCGCGCAGCAGCCTGGAGCGGCGCCAGAGTCCCCGTCCCACTTCCTGGCGGCCCTGCCTCCGGCCAGCTCCCTCCTCCCCTCTCTCCCTCCGTGCCCCCCACCCCATCTTGGGACGCTTCCAGGCCCCAAGAGGCAGGAGGGGGATCGCGAGGGGAAGGCGCGGAGCGGGAGAAGGAGGAGCGGGGGAAGCAGCAGCTCTGGAGGCTGCGCGGCGCTCGCGGACCCACGCACCGGGAAGGAGGGCGCAGCCCCGAGCATCGCACGTGGTTTCCAGATTCCTCCCACCCCTACCCCGGCGACCACGAGAGGGGGTCGGGGGCAGCTCCTTCCCAGCCCCAGCTGAACAGAAAGCCTTGCAAAAGGGAAGAAATTAAAAAGCAGGGGGAGGGAAGGGGAGGAGGGGAGGGGTTGGGGGAAGGAGGAAAAAGTCACCTTCAGCCATAATGGGTCCCAGAGAGGAACAGAGGGGTGAACACAGGTAGGGTCCTCGGGTTCCCTCCCCGCCTGCCTCCTCCCACGGTTTGTGCAGCGGCCTGGCCCATCCGCCTCTGGGGCGACCACGGGACACACTGCATGGCCACTGTCACTCTGGGTCCCCCCTGCCACACACACATCCGCGACTTCTGGCTCTTTGATCTTCCCTTTACAAAATGGTCGTGCTTTTTCACGACAGGGTGAGGGCCCCAGGGACGCGTTCTGCATGGAGGATGGCAAGGGGGAGGTTTGGTTGAAACAAGAACCCTTGGTTGGCCCCCTGGGTTTCCAGCCCCCAAGAGGGCTCACACAGCCCACGTGCCATGTCCCGGGTCCGAGCAAAACAGAGCATGCCAGTGTGAATGGCCGGTACTCAGACACGGCCCCCTGGACACAGACGGCACTTTCTGTCCAGAAACAACCCAGCCCCCACAACAGCATGGTCGTTACAGAGTTCATGTCGTTCCAAGGAGCAAAATATACACCGTGAAGGGCCCACCTTTCCTTTTCTCCTTGTTCTACAGGGCGATTAGCATGGAGGAGCCATCACACTGTAGCGGAGGGGAGAAGGTGGTTTAAGAATAAATGGGCTCTGGGAGGGAAGGAGCAACTTGCAATGCCACTCTTGGCATTCTGCAGGAAGCTCAACCCTCAGCTCTCACCCACCCAGAACCCCAGCATCTGCTGAGCCTCTGCCACTGCTGAATGTACCCCCAGGAAGGGCTCCGAGCCTCTGCCATGCTGAGTGCACCCCTGGGAGGGGCTCCAGCATGGCTACCCCCGCAGGAAAGGAGGCCGTAGCGTTTCTGAACAGAGGGATAGCTTGCCACGGTAAACATGCCAGTGCCCTGAGGTGTGGAGACTGCGGGAAGCGATTCAATATTTTCATGGGGGCTCATTATATTTGCTCCCAGACCAGAAAAGCCGGAGCCTATTACTGCTCTCTTGGTAGGATTTTTTTTTTTAATCCTTGTATATTACAAGAACATGAATTAAGCTCTGATGAATGTGATATTAATTAATTACATGAAGATCCACGTGGGAGACAGGAGGGGGTGGAGGGAGAGGTTGTGCTATGCAAATGACCGGGAGGAGAGATGCTGCTGGAAATGTGCTTCTCATTGTTTCTGGCTCCAGAACGTGGAGGCGTGCGCAGTGGGCTCAGCCAGGGAGGTTTACCTGCAGGCAGCAGATGTGGCTTCTGCAAGATTTAAAGCCTCTGGCACCAATACAGACGAGGAAAGTGGGGGGGCCTGGGCATTGCAGCAGCGGAGAGGGAGGAGGGGAAGGAGGACTCCGGCTCAGGCCGCCATCTTCTCGAACTGCAAAGAGGGAATTTGAAATCCGTTTCACATGTTCCAAAATGGCTGCTCTCAGCCGGAGCCTGGGAAGGTTGCAAAGGCCCTCGTGCGGCTCAGAGAGCCTCCTGGACTCCTTCTGTCCATAAAACGGAGCCTGAGTGTTGCAAGAAGAGTCCTTGACTACTAAAGGCAGATCATTCTCCTCCAAAATATTTTGCAGAAACCACTTCAAACTCCCACTCCAGCTCTGAGCCCCAGGGGGAGGGGCTGCTGCCACTGAAAGGTGGCAAAACAAAAATGACAAGGAAAAATGGGAGACTGAATTTGAAAATCAAAAGAGGGGGCCTATAGCCTGAGCCCAGATGTCAGTGGCCACTTCCCAGGTGGCTCTTGGATGCTGCCACGCCCCCCTCACCTCCAGCTTGAAGCAGGCTGAGCCCCAGATACATAGCACCTTTCCCTCCAGTACTGGAGACCTGTCCCTAGGAGACTGGGCAGATTCTTGGGTGCCACCAGGCAGGGTCCGATTCAAATGAGAAGATGATTGGCAGTTATAGTGACGTGAGCCAGGGGTCATCTGGAGATCCCTAAAGGCATGAGGTGTGGGTCCAGGCAGCAGCGAATTAGGTCCATGTGAAGGCAGGACCCAGCCTGGAAGTCCAGGGAGCAAAAAGGCCACAAGACGTGAGGTTTGGGAACGGGTCTGAGCAACTAACTAGAGCTGGAAGCCAGCAGCAAGAGTGGCTTTTGATATAGCTGGATAGGCTCAGGCACTCAGGAACTCTGGCTCTAAAGCCACAACAGACACTCAGTGAGACAGGTATGGGGCTGCAGGTAAAAGCCAGAGTCACCAGGCTGGGGGAGGGGAGTGAGAAGGAGGAGCAGAGGGACGAGGCTCCCGTCATGCCCCCTCCTCCTCTTCATGAAGTGCCCATGTTCTTTTCTCTCCTTGATGTGAACGTTGGTCAGAACGTCAGAGTCTAACATCGTGCTTAGCTACAAGGTGTTGTTTGTTTATCAGGAATTCTGTCTGCCAGATCTAGAACATCTCAAAGCACCAGTCATAAAACGTCAGATATTTCACAAATGCTGTGATGGTTAATTTTATGTGTCAACTGGATTGGGCCACAGGATGCCCAGATATTTGATCAAACGTTAGAGTGTTTCTGTGAGGGTGTTTTGGATGAGATTAACATTTATTTATTTATTTATTTATTTATTTATTTATTTATTTATGACAGAGTCTTGCTCTGTCCCCCAGGCTGGAATGCAATGGTGCGATCCTGGTTCACTGCAGCCTCGACCTCCTGGGCTCAAGTGATCCTCCTGCCTCAGCTTCCTGAGTAGCTGGGATTACAGGTGTGTGGCACCACGCCCGGCTAATTTTTCTGTGTGTTTTTCATAGAGACAGGGTTTCATCAAGGACTCTTTCATCATGTTGGCCAGGCTGGTTTGGAACTCCTGACCTCAGGTGATCTTCCCACCTAGGCATCCCAAAGTGCTGGGATTACAGGCATGAGCCACCGTGCCGGGCCGAGATTAACATTTAAATCAGTAGACAGAATAAAGCAGTTTGTCCTCCCGAATGTGGAGGGGGGGCCTCATCCAATCAGTTGAAGGCCTACACAGAACAAAGGCTGACCCTCCTAGCAAGAATGAATTTCTGGTCCCTGACCGTCTTCAAGCTGGGGCAACAGCTTTGTCCTGCCTTCGGACCTGACCCGACCTGACATTGACTCTCCTGTGTCCCGAGACTGCCAGCTTTCAGACTAGAACTTACACCATCGGCTGTCCTGGTTCTCAGGCCTTTGGATTCAGACTGGAATTCCGTCATCGTCTCTTCGTGGTCTCCAGCTTTGCCCATTGCAAATCACGGGACCTTCCGATCTCCATGATCATGTGAGCCAATGCCTAATAATAGATCTCTTTATATAAACAGGACCAACAGGAGAGGCAGAGATATAGACAGAGGGAAGAACCCTGACTAATGCGAATATTCACCAGTGATTTTCCCTGCTTCATCTGGGCTGGGGACATAAAGAAATTCAAGATGGGTTTGGAGCTAAAGTAGATCCTGGCTGGGAGCAGTGGCTCACACCTGTAATCCCAGCACTTTAGAAGGCTGAGGCGGATGGATCACCTGAGGTCAGGAGTTCGAGACCAGCCTGGCCAACATGGCAAAACCCCGTCTCTACTAAAAATACAAAAATTAGCCAGGTGCGGTGGCATGCACCTTAGTCCCAGCTACTTGGGAGGCTGAGACAGAAGAATTGCTTGAACCCAGGAAGTGGAGCAGTGAACTGAGCTGCACCACTGCACTCCAGCCTGGGTGACAAAACAAGACTCCATCTCAAAAGAAAAAAAAAAATTTTAAAATAAAAAAGAAATAAAAATAAAACAGATTCTGTTGTTATCACCAAAAACCAGAAGATAATTTATCTACATGTCTGTGCTAGATACTCTCTATGGCATTCAGCATCCAGTTCCACCACCTTGTAGCGTGGAAGCTAGAAGGCTAAATGCTACATTTCCCAGACCACCTTGATTTTATAGGATACCAGCTGTAAACCAAAAAGTATCTGAGATAAGTCTCAATTAATTTAGAAAGTTTGTTTTGCCAAAGTTGAGGACGCGCACTCATGACACAGCCTCAGGAGGTCCTGACAACGTCTGCCCAAGGTGGTCAGAGCACGGCTTGGTTTTATATATCTTAGGGAGACATGAGACCTCAATCAGTATATGTAAATCTGTACACTGGTTTGGTCCGGAAAGGCAGAACAGCTCGAAGCAGGGAGGGGCCTTTCAGGTCATAGGTACATAAGAGATGAATGGTTGCATTCTTTTGAGTTTCTGATTAGCCTTTCACTGAATACACAATTGACAGGAAGAGTTACTTATGCCTGGGTTTGGCTCAGTGAAACAGTAGGGCAGAGGAAGCCATCAGATCTGCCTTGGTCTCAGGTGAGCAGAGGGATGACTTTGAGTTCTATCTGTCCTTTGTCCGCAAGGAATTTTCTTGTGGGCAAATTGTGAGCAAGGTCTGTAGCTTTTTTTTTTTTCTTTTTCTTTTTTTTTTTTTTTTTGAGACGGAGTCTCGCTGTGTTGCCCAGGCTGGAGTGCAGTGGTGCCATCTCGGCTCACTGCAAGCTCCGCCTCCTGGGTTCATGCCATTCTTCTGCCTCAGCCTCCCGAGTAGCTGGGACTACAGGCACCCACCACCACACCCGGCTCATTTTTTGTATTTTTTAGTAGAGATGGGGTTTCACCATGTTAGCCAGGATAGTCTTGATCTCCTGACCTCATGATCCGCCTGCCTCAGCCTCCCAAAGTGCTGGGATTACAGGCGTGAGCCACCTCACCTGGCCTTTTCCATGTGTGTTGAGATTGTCCAGTCACCAGTCATCTGGTTTTTAACCTTCACCTGAGGTACTTCTGGCTGTGTTGGCATGAAAAGGTTGGTGAATTCTCTCCACAAAAAAACAAGTATGAAATGAACGAAACTGTCAAACATCAACCACCTTTGGGGGCCAGTGGGCATCAACCAAAGACAGACAGTGAGTTGAGAAGCTTCCATTATTGGAAAGCTGCAGAGCTTTTGGCAAGAGTAGTAAAGATCTGTGGTCTTCTTGTCTAGGGATGCTTTATCCTCCCCAAGCTGGATCAGCAAGAATAGTTATGGTAGCCAGAGGGGGCTGACTTGGGACGAAGGAAAAAATCTGCAGTTTTCCCAACTAAAAGTGATGAATTCAGTAGGGTACAAATTGGAAAAACCCAGTTTCATAAACTCAAGTTTGGATTCCAAGTTGGGGCAAGCAGCAAACCAGTCAGGAATTTCATGGCCGGGCACAGTGGCTCACGCCTGTAATCCCAGCACTTTGGGAGGCTGAGGTGAGCGAATCACAGGGTCAGGAGTTCGAGACCAGCCTGGCCAACATGGTGAACCCCTGTCTCTACTACAAAAATACAAAAATTAACTGGGCATGGTGGCATGCGCCTGTAATCCCAGCTACTTGGGAGGCTGAGGCAGGAGAATCGCTTGAACCTGGGAGGTGGAGGTTGCAGTGAGCCGAGATCGGGCCACTGCAATCCAACCTGGGCGACAGAACAAGGCTCCATCTCAAAAAAAAAAAAAAAGAAAAGAAAGAAATTTCACAGGGAGATCCTAGAAATAAGAGAGCACTGGAAAGGCTGAAGCAAGCTTACCACAAACACTGGGCTGACTGGGGAACTACGAGCCTGCACAGGGCGGGCCTGAACCCGCCCAGCATCGAGTGGAGGCCGAGGGACACTTGGCTTCGGATGCACTCCCAAATCCACACACACACAGAGCAGCAGAGGAAAGAAGGCTTAGTAGGGCCAAGGCGTTTGGGCACAAACTTCGCCCAAATTATTGGCTGACCATTAGGCAATGCAGATTCAAGGATGATTCCCGGGAAGGCAGGCTGAAAGATCAAAAATCTGAGCACAGCGATCAGCAGACACATACCACAGGGAGACATCCCACAGTGTAAGTCCAGGCAAGGAAAAAAAAAAAACCTCAGAAAAATAAATGGAATCCAGGCCAGGCGCAGTGGCTCATGCCTATAATCCCAACACTTTGGGAGGCTTGAGACGTATGGATCACTTGAGGTCAGGAGATCAAGACCAACCTGGCCAACATAGGAAAACTCCATCTCTACTAAAAATACAAAAAAATTTGCTGGGCGTGGTGGCACACACCTGTAGTCCCAGCTACTTGGGAGGCTGAGGCAGGAGAATTGCTTGAACCCAGGAGGTGGAGGTTGCAGTGAGCCGAGATCACGCCATTGCACCCCAGCCTGGGCAACAAAGTGAAACCTTGTCTCAAAAAAATAAATAAAGATAAATGGAATCCAGAGCTACTGCATTATAATATTTAAAATGTCTAGTTTTTTTGGCCGGGCGCGGTGGCTCAAGCCTGTAATCCCAGCACTTTGGGAGGCCGAGGCGGGTGGATCACGAGGTCAGGAGATCAAGACCATCCTGGCTAACATGGTGAAACCCCGTCTCTACTAAAAATACAAAAAACTAGCCGGGCGTGGTGGCGGGCGCCTGTAGTCCCAGCTACTCGGAGGCTGAGGCAGGAGAATGGCGTGAACCTGGGAGGCGGAGCTTGCAGTGAGCCGAGATCGCGCCACTGCCCCCCAGCCTGGGTGACAAAGCGCGAGACCCCCAACAAAAAAAAAAAAAAAAAAAAAAAAAAAAAAGTCTAGTTTTTGACCAAAAAGTATGAGATATGAAAATAAACAGGGACATGTAACCCATACCTGAAAAAAGAAAAACACAGTCGATAGAAATGGACTCTGTGAGTGAGCCCTGATGTTGGATTTAGCAAGGATTTTATTTTATTTTATTTTATTTTATTTTTTTTTTTTGAGACGGAGTCTCGCTCTGTCGCCCAGGCTGGAGTGCAGTGGCCAGATCTCAGCTCACTGCAAGCTCCGCCTCCCGGGTTTATGCCATTCTCCTGCCTCAGCCTCCCGAGTAGCTGGGACTACAGGCGCCCGCCACCTCGCCCGGCTAGATTTTTTGTATTTTTTTTTTTTTTTAGTAGAGACGGGGTTTCGCCGGGTTAGCCAGGATGGTCTCGATCTCCTGACCTCGTAATCCGCCCGTCTCGGCCTCCCAAAGTGCTGGGATTACAGGCTTGAGCCACCGCGCCCGGCCTTAGCAAGGATTTTAAAGCAAGTACTAGAAATATGTTCAAAAAACTTAGATGCTGTTAAAATGACAAGTTGGGCCAGGCACGGTGGCTCACACCTGTAATCCCAGCACTTTGGGAGGCTGAGGTGGTCAGATCATTTGAGCCCAGGAGTCAACATCAGTCTCTAGCGACATGGCAAAACCTCATGTCTACAAAAACAAAAAATTTGGCCAGGTGTGGTGACCCATGCCTGTAGCCCCAGCTACTCAGTATGCAGAGGTGGGAGAATCACCTCAGCTCAAGAGGTCAAGGCTGCCGTGAACCGAGATCACACCACTGCACTCCAACTTAGGTAACGGGGTGAGGCCTTGTCTCAAAAAAAAAAACTATATACATATACATATATATATATATATATATATTCCCCCCACATGTACATATATACTTGTTATAACAATAAAAATGAGTTATTTAAATTTTCTTATTAAAAATCAGATAGAAGCATATGTTGTTTACAAGAGACACACCCGAAAGAAATTCGTTATTAAAGAGATACACAAATGAGGCAGTGATGGTTAAAGGGTGCAAAATCTCAGTTAGACAGAAAGGATATGGGGGAGGGCTTTTTGAGATCTGTTGCGTAGCATGGTGAATATAGTTAATAACGGCATATTATACATTTCAACATTGCTAAAAGAGTAAATTTTAAACGTTCTCACCACAAAAAATGTTAAGTATTTGACGTCATTGGTATGTTAACTAGCGTGATTTAATTATTCTACATGGCATTCATGAATTATTTTGAACAGAAATCATTTTTACCCCATAATATACACAATTATAAATTATCAATTTATAATTTAAAAATAGTAAAGAGAGGTTAAAAATTAAAACAGCCAGCAAAAATTATTAGGTAAATGCAAGAAAACAGAAAACAGAGATAAAAATCTTACTAAGCATCACAGAATCAAAAGCAGAAGATATCAAAATGAGTGGAGTTATTTTATATTAAGGGCAGAATCCACAATGAAAACATAACATAAAATATAATTTGTCTCAAAAGATATTTTTAAATGGTCAAAATGCAAAAAAAAATTAACAGCATTACGTCTACAGCACTGAACAGTAACAGTCACTCTCAGTCTTTGATAGTCAGGTGGACAAAACAATAGACAAATTACTTTAATAATATAATTCATAAGGTTGAACAACTTTCTACCTGTATCTATAAACAAAAAGGTAGTTTGTGAGAGCCAGCCTCCAGGATGACCCCCAGTGACCTTTACCTCTTAGTATTCACGCACCTGTGTATTCTGCTCCCACACTGCACTGGGGTTGGTCTGTGTAATCAACAGAATATTCTATCATCCTGATAATGGTAGGTCACTTCCAAGGTCAGGTTATAAAAGACATTGCAGCTTCTCTTTCTTTCCTTCTCTTGGATCATTCATTCTTGAAGAAGCCAGTTATGATGTGAAGAGAGGCTCACATGGCAAGGACTGAATCCTTCTGCCAACAGCCGCACATATGAGCCACCTTGGAAGCAGATCTTCCTGCACCGGTCAAACCTTCAGACAACTGCAGCCCCAGCCTCCACCTTGACGACCTCATGAGAGACCCTGAGTCAGAGCCATCCTGTTAAGCTGCTTCTGAGCTCCTGACCCACATCAGCTGTGAGATTAGAAATGTCTGTTGTTAATCAAAACCACAATGAGATACCATCTCACACCAGTTAGAATGGCTATTATTAAAAAGTCAAAAACCAGCAGATGCTCGTGAGGTTGCAGAGAAAAGGGAACACTTATACACTGTTGGTGGGAATGTAAATGAATTCAACCATTGTAGAAAGCAGTGTGGTGATTCCTCAAAGGGCTAAAAACAGAACTACCATTCAACCCAGCAATCCCATTACAAGGTATATGCCCAAAGGAATATAAATCATTGTACCCAAAGCCACATGCATGCAAATGTTCATTGCAGCACTATTCACAGTAGCAAAGACACAGAATCAACCTAAATGTTCATCAATGACAGATTGGATGAAGAAAATGTGGTACATATACACCATGGAATACTATGCAGCCATAAAAAAGAACGAGATCGTGTCTTTTGTGGGAGCATGAATGGAGCTGGAGGCCATTATCCTTAGCAAACTAATGGAGGAACAGAAAACCAAATACCTCTTGTTGTCACTTATAAGTGGGAGCTAAATGATGAGAACTCATGGACACAAAGAGGGGAACAACAGACAGTGGGACCTATTTGGGGTGAAGGGTGGGAGGAGGGAGAGGAGCAGAAAAAAGTGACTATTGGGTAGTAAGTTTAGTACCTGGGTGACGAAATAATCTGTACAACAACCCCCCGTGACATGAGTTTACTTATATAACAAACCTGCATATCTAACCCTGAACCTAAAATAAAAGTTAAGAAAAAACAAAAAAGTGTCTGTTGTTCGGGCTGTTATGCGCTGAATGCAGCAATAGGTAACTAACACATAGATAGATGGATAGAAAGATTTTACACTTACGTCCTACAGCTATAATAGCTATAATATGCCATCTCTTCAAACATCAATGGAACAGTTACAAAACTGATTATATGTTGAATCACAACATCCATCTTCCTTCCTTCCTTTTCCTTTCTTTTCTTTTCTTTTTTTTTTTTTTTAGAGGGAGTTTTTAGAGGGAGTTTTGCTCTTGTTATCCAGGCTGGAGTGCAATGGCACGATCTCAGCTCACTGAAACCTCCACATCCCGTGTTCAAGCAATTCTCCTGCCTCAGCCTCCTGAGTAGCTGGGATTACAGGCATGCGCCACCACGCCAGGCTAATTTTGTATTTTTAGTAGAGACGGGGTTTTACCATGTTGGCCAGGCTGGTCTTGAACTCCTGACCTCAAGTGATCTGCCCACCTTGGTCTCTCAAAATGCTGGGATTACAGGCATGAGGCACCTGGCCAGTTTTGCCTCTTCTTGAATTTCATTCTTCATGGGATTAAATACTATGTGCCCTTTGCAATAGGCTTTTCTGTTCGACAAAACATATTTAAGAATGAAGCATGTTGTTACATGTACCAGTAGTTCATTTTTAATTGCTAAGTCAAATTCCATTGTATACATATCAAAATTATTCTATTGATGAACATCTGTGTGTTTTCCGGTTTGTCTCTATTTTAAATCCAGCTTTTGTAAATAGAAGCATTCCAGCGCAAGTCTCTGTATGCTTTGTGGACCATTCCTTCCCATGCTTTGCCTCTTTCGCCTCTTTTTATCCATCATAGCCTGGCTTCCAAATCGCTACTTCTCACAGCTCAGTCTGAGTTAGGTGCCACCCCCTGGCTTCCATCACCCTCTATGCCAGCTCAATCATCGCACATAATATCCTGAGTGTAGTTAGGATAGAGTCATCTGTCTTTCCAGACTGCAAAACTCCTGGACAGAGGTAGTCCTGTCCTTTATGATTTAGATTCCTGGTAGTAAGCCTAGAGTCTAGCACATAGAGGTTCTCGAAAAAAGAAAAAAAAAATTCTTAAATGAACAAACAGGTAACTGCACGAATAAAGATAGATGAGCAAAATTAACACTAGCACATTCAGGAAGCAGTAAGGAGACTGGCCTGATAGTAGAATGTAGAAAGGTGGGTAGATTACACCTCTCAGCAGATTTTAATCCATACTGATGACCAACCTAGAAGAGGAATTCAGAGCTTTGAAGACACGCACAATTACAAGGAGCAAGTTCAGTTTCCTTTCGGAGATGCTGAGCATTAAATTAAACGTTCTAAGCCCTGAAAAGCAACCTCAACATGATCTGCACACTTTTTTTTGTGCTCTGCAGCTGACAGGGGATGGGGAGTGGCAAATATCGGCCTTTGGAGCATTAAAGAGGAAGCTATTAAGGCTGCATATTTTTTCAAAAAGAAAGAGTACAAAGGAGAATTACAAGAAACCCCCTAAATTACAAGTGTGGGTTACAGTAATTGCTAAATTGCAGAGCTCCAACTTTATTAGATACACACCCCCTCGGATTCTACAGTTTTCAAGGGCTGCCTTGAGCTGACAAAAGCTAGAAAGCTCTGTGGGAAGTGTGGCAGGGAGCTGAGCAGGTTAGCTAATGGGAGCCCCCTTTATGGGCGAGGCCAGGACACAGAGCTCTGGGCCAGGACCAATGAAGTTTCTGTTTTCTGGTGTTAACTCACCCTGGGGGACAACACAGCCTGTGCTGGGGTTTGGAAGTAGGACTAGGATGTTAGCATTTTTTGAATATGTGGAAGCAGCAGTGGCCTATGGCCAACTGATTTGGAGTTCTGAGAATTCTTTCAGGGTCCTTGAAGTGATTGGGTTCAGGCAGAGAATGCCCTTCATGAGGATAGTATCTGTTATTACTTTTACCATTCCTAGCTGTAACATCTAAAGCTTGGAGAATAAGATCTTTCATCCTCTGAAAGTTACCACCCATCTCTGCACTGTTACAATATCCTGTTTAATAACACTCACCTTTATACACCATGTTTACATCCTCAAAGCCCTCTGACCTTTTTAATACAGGCACACATTATGTTTTTCATACTATCCTCTTCTCTTGCAAACACTTACCTAAGGGAAAGACCTGATCCTACTTTCAGAACATTTGAAGTGAGTGGTGAAGTGACTTTAACTGAAGCTTCATTAAAGCCCAGATCCAAATCAACTGCATATTAAATTGACTCAGTCCCTCACACTAATGGCCCAATTGAAGAAGGGGTACATTCTTTTTCCAGGAGACATATACTTATTATAGGCACTACTTTTAAAAAAATATACCACATTTCAGACTAAAAAAATTGCAAGACATGCAAAGAAGCAGGGCAATGTGACTAATAACCAGGGGAAAAGTTACCAATAGAAGTAGACCCACAGATGACCGAGTGTTGGAATTATTAGACAAGAACCTTAAATAAACTAAAATAAAGATGTTAAAAGATCTAGTGGGAAAGGTAGACAGCATGTGTGAACAGATGGGAAATTTCAGCACAGAAATGGAAAGTATAAAATAACCAAATGGAAATTCTAGAGAAGAAAACTGTAATATTAGATACAAAGAGTTCGTTTGATGGGTTTAAGAGCAGATTGAACACAATAGAAGAAAAGATCAATAAAACTGAAAGGATCTTAAAGACTAGTCAATAGAAATTATCCAAACTAAAATTCAAATATAAAAAGAATTAACAAAATAAAATGTTTTAAAAGAACAGAATGTTGAAGAACTGGGAAAATATCAACATACATGAAATTGGAGCCCCAGAAAGAAGAAAAGGAGCATAAGGCAGAATAAATATTTGAGGAATAGTTGTTGAGAATTTTCCAAAATCTGAAGAGATCAGTCAATAGATCCAAGAAACTCAACAAATGCATATTAGTTCATTTTCACACTACTGTAAAGAAGTAGTTGAGGCCGGGCACGGTGGCTCACACCTGTAATCCCAGCACTTTGGGAGGCCAAGGTGGGTGGATCACAAGGTCAGGAGTTCAAGACCAGCCTGGCCAACATGGTGAAACCCCATCTCTACTAAAAAGTACAAAAAATTAGCTGGGCGTGGTGGCGCATGCCTGTAATCCCAGCTACTCAGGAGGCTGAGGCAGGAGAATCACTTGAACCTGGAAGTGGAGGTTGTGGTGAGCTGAGATTGTGCCATTGCACTCCAGCCTGGGTGACAAAGCAAGACTCTGTCTCAAAAAAAAAAAAAAAAGTCTGAGATTGTATAATTTATAAAGAATATAAAGGGCCTAACTGACCCTCAGTACTGGCCCTGCCAAAAAGGGTAGATGCCCCTCCTGGCCTCCATGCGCCTCTGTCATGGCACTGGCTTCATCATATTATGATGCTCTGTGTACGTGTCTGTCCTCCCCACCCAACCGGCCGCTCCCAGGCTCAGAGTCTCGCCTTGTTCGCCTGCTTTGTTCCTCCCGGGCCCAGCATGGTGCTGCCTCCATGAGTAGGTCTCCATAATATTTTAAAATAGATGCTGGGGTTCAGGGCCCAGGAGAGAGGTCCCAGTACACACAGACAGCCTTGAGCACTTCATCAGTCTGAGGCAACAGGGAGCCTGCCACCCCCACCTCCACCCCTACCGTGGGCAGTGAACTGGAGTGGAAGCCACTAGACCACAGATCAGGCAATGTTTTACATCCTGACTCAGTCCCTCACCAGCTGTGCACCCTGGCCAAGGTGACCTTGACCTCTCTGCACCTCAACTTCACCATGATGGCACCTGCCCCGTGGGACTATTGTGAACATTCAGGGAGAAGCAGCGCAGGGAAGTCTCACACCGAGGACATGCTCAGAAAGCGGCTACATCCCAGGAGGAGTAGTGCCGGCCAGGCCTGGGCAGCAAACAGCCCAACTTCTCCTTTGCTGTCAGTTCTGCCCTCCACCTGGCTGGTTTTTACTCCTTCTGATTCCAGGGCAGAGGGGCAAGATGAGGCCACAGCAGGGCCTTTTTCTTTATTTCAGTTTCAGGATGTTGTTGATGGTGATGATGGAGAAAATGATGATATTGATGGTTGTGTGATAATCGTGATGATGATGGTGATGGTGATGATAATAATTACGGCGACATCGATGGTGCTAGGTAAGGCAGTAGGTACCTTACATTGATGGTAAGGTAGGAGTAGTGATGATGATGGTAATGGTGGTGATGGTGATGTTCATGGAGATGATGGTGATGGTGGTGATGATGGTGATGATCATGATGCTAATGATGGTGGTGATGATGGCGATGATGGTGATGGTAGTGTTGATAATGATGGTGATAGAGATAATGATGGGATGATGGTGGTGATGGTGATCACAGTAGTGATGATACTGATATGGTGATGGTGATATGGTAATGATAGTGATAGTTAGGTGATGATGATAATGATGATGATAATGATGGTGATAATGATGGGATGATGGTGATAATGATGGGATGATGGTGATAATGATGGGATGACGGTGATAATGATGGGATGATGGTGATAATGATGGGATGATGGTGGTGATGGTGATCACAGTAGTGATACTGATGATGGTGTTGGTGATGGTGATGGTCTTGATGATAATGATGGTGATGATGATAATGCTAGTGATGGTGATAATGATGGGATGATGGTAGTAGTGATGGTGATCATAGTAGTGATGATACTGATGATGTGATGATGATAATGATGGAGATGGTGATGATGATGGTGATAATGATGGTGATGAGATGATAATGATGGTAGTGGTGATGATGGTGATAGTGAAAATGATAATGATGGGATAATGGTGGTGGTGATGGTGATCACAGTAGTAATGATATTGATGATGGTGATGGTGATGAGCATGATAGTGATGGTGATTATGATAATGATAGTGATGATAAAGATGGTGGTGGTGGTAATGATGGGATGATGGTAGTGATGATGGTGATCATAGTAGTGATGATACTGCTGATGTGATGATAATAATGATGAATGATGGAGATGGTGATGATGATGTGATGGTGATGATGTTAATGATAGTGATGGTGGTGATGGTAGTGATGGTGATAATGATAGTGATGATAATGATAGTGAGGGTGATGATGGTAATGTTGATAGTGATTATAGTGATGGTGATGATGGTGATATCAATGGTGATAATGATGGCTCACATGTATTGAACACTCATTGCCTAGACCCTCGACACTATTGTAAGTGCTTCACATGAACTAACTTATTTAATCACAACAATCCTATGAATTGGGTACTATCATTACCATTTTATAGATGGGGAGACTGAGGACCTAGGTTAAATCACCCACCTAAAGTCACCCAGCTGGTAAGCAGAAGAACCAGGATTCAAAACCAGCTCCAGAGAAAACTGCCCTTTGATGACCTTTGCAAATGAACACAGTCTAAGAGCTTACAAAGAAAATATGATGGAGACGGGAGGATGTGCATTACCTAAAAGAAATCAGCCTTTAGGAAAGTACAGCGTAGATAAGAAAAACTCAGAGAGCCTGGAGCTGAAATTTTCTCCCCTGCTGATGCCACCTTGAAGGGTTGACTCACTGAGGGTTTAACTGCAGGCAGTTTGCAGATGGACAGTGCATTTGTTTTCCCCGTTTAACCATTTTGATGTGTGTAGATGGATATCCCTGGTTCCCATTCCTGAGTTTGCAATGTTGATTTTGTAATTCTGTGGGAAAAAGAAAGAGATCAGCCTGTTACTGTGTCTATATAGAAAGAAGTAGACATAAGAGACTCCATTTTGTTCTGTATTTGAGATGCTGTTAATCTGTGACCCTACCCCCAACCTTGTCCTTGCAAGAGACATGTGCTGTGGTAACTCAAGGTTTAATGGATTTTGGGCGTGCAGGGTGTCTTTGTTCCTAGAAAAGCTAGGTATTGTCCAGGGTTTATCCCCATGTGATAGGATGAAACAATGTTGCAAAAAGGTTTATCTTGGCCGGGCGTGGTGGCTCAAGCCTGTAATCCCAGCACTTTGGGAGGCTGAGACGGGCGGATCACGAGGTCGGGAGATCGAGACCATCCTGGCTAACACGGTGAAACCCCGTCTCTACTAAAAAAATACAAAAAACTAGCAGGGCGAGGTGGCGGGCGCCTGTAGTCCCAGCTACTAGGGAGGCTGAGGCAGGAGAATGGCATGAACCCAGGAGGCGGAGCTTGCAGTGAGCTGAGATCTGGCCACTGCACTCCAGCCTGGGCGACAGAGCGAGACTCCGTCTCAAAAAAAAAAAAAAAGGTTTATCTCAAGGCACAGGATTTTCCTTTAAACTTATTCATGTCACAGAGATCCTTGTTCTTATGTCTTACTGCTAATTTCCTCCCTAAAAACGATCCTATTGGCCTGCCACTCCCTTATCTTTAAGATGGTAAAGATAATTATCTATAAATACTAAGGGAACTCAGAGGCCGGTGCCGGCGTGGGTCCTCTGTAAGCTGAGCGCCGGTCCCCTGGGCCCCCGCTTTTCTTTCTCTATACTTTGTGTCTCATTTCTTTTCTCAAGTCTCTCATTCCACCTAACGAGAAACACCCACAGGTGTGGAGGGGCAGGCCACCCCTTCATAATTCTGCCTGTGTCAATAGAGGGGTCATCTCACAGCTGGGTGCCATGCAGTGGCAGGCAGTGGCAGCACTTCTCCACCCTCATCCAAGAGCGCAGCTAATCTCAACACCTCCCCACTCAGGGCTAAACCCACAAACACAAGGCCCAGCCTGGTAGGCTGTTTTGGACCCTGGGTCTTTCCCCACATTTTGTGCTGTGAGGGTGTGTGCGTTTATCGGAATTATCACATATGCACACAGAAACACACTCATGCACACACACACACCTCACTCTGAGACCCTACATGTCCCAGCACGACGCGTTGTGAGGTGGCCGTGCTTCAGCCCTGGCTGCCTTCCAGAGAAGATGGGGGCACAGGAAGAGCTGTCCCCAAGTAGCACGCGAACATAAAGCTCCCGAAGGACGAAGTCTGAAGTCCAGGTCATCTCCAGCACTCTCTGCTGCATGACTTTGAACCTTCTTGACCTCGCTGTCCTCATCTGGGAAGTGGAGCAGCAGCCCCTGATGTGACCTCTTCAGAGGGAACACAAGGATGAGAATCTGTGCCAAGGAAATGTCAGGGTTAATTGTTACAGGACAGGGTATTTCT
This sequence comes from Theropithecus gelada, assembly GCF_003255815.1. Classification (NCBI taxonomy): domain Eukaryota; kingdom Metazoa; phylum Chordata; class Mammalia; order Primates; family Cercopithecidae; genus Theropithecus; species Theropithecus gelada. The sequence continues at coordinate 50,856,536 of NC_037684.1, read as the reverse complement.
GTCCCCCGACGCCACCCTGCCCCACTCCCAGGCTGCTGTGCAGGGACGGACAGTCCGGGCAAGTCCTCCAAGGAAGAGGAGTAGAGAAGGGCCGGGGATGGGGGCTGGATGAGGAGAGGGGCTTCCTGCAGGGTTCCTCAACTCACCTGCAAGGCAAAATATATCTATTATTATGATGTTATTGAAATATCTGTCTTTTGAGCACTTTTCCCATGTAGACGCGACAGGGTCAGCCTGTTGTCCAGGCTGGAGTGCAGTGGTGTGACCATAGTTCACTGCAGCCTCGAACTCCTGGGCTCAAGCGATCCTCCTGCCTCAGCCCTCTGAGTGGCTGGGACCAAAGGTGCGAGCCACCACGCCTAGTGATTCTTCTTGCAGAAGAATCAGAGCAGAGATCCAATTCCCTCCCTCCAGGGACAGGCTGTATGTGGAGAGTGTGCCTTGCACCCTTAGATAAAGAGTAAAGATCCTTAGGTCCTGCTGAGCCCCTGTAATGGGTCATTCCTTGGGTTGAATCTGGCGCTCCACTAACCTGCCTGGGACTGGGTCCACACCTCCCGGCTCATCTGCTGGGAGAGACTGCTGCTGGCTCCACCGTGCGGCCGTTTCCTTCAGAGGACTTACATTTCCTTCTGGTACCGGGCTCTGATGAAGTTATTAATCAGGGAGATGGAGGAGGCTGTGGCAGTGCTCTACGTGCCAGGACTGGATGATCAGGCCGATGCCGCCACCCCTGGTGCCCGAAGAGGAGGCAGTGAGCGTCGTGAGGAGCGTGCAAGGCTCCCGTGCACAGCTCCGCGCAGCGACCAGTCTCTGAGTAATTAGTTTTTAAATCAGGCAGATGGTTCAAGAACCACTCACTCTGGGCCGCTTTAATTATTTATACCCCCTTTTTATTCTAATTATGCATAACTGTCCTCTTTGAAAGGGAAGGAAGATGTTTTCTCCGATGGGCTCTCAGCATTGATTCAGCTGCAACCTCTCGAATCCCAGTAGAATCTGAGGCTTGCCCGGCAGCAGCAGCGGGCGCCGCGGGGCAGGGCCCTGGACGGGACCCACGGAGAGCTGGCTGGGGGTGTCGGGGACTTTCTGCATCACACGTCTGTGGGAGCCGCCTCACCCTGCTAAAGCCGGACGATGCCGCAGTGCTCTGCTGGGAGCACAAGGCAGAGGGTGCAGCAGGGAGAGAGCCCAGGCTAAACACGAACCTGGGCTCCAGAGCCGCTCAGCAGACCCGGAAAGGGAGCGGGCATGGCCCACCCTTCAGGGCTCTTGGAGGAGCTAATGTGACGACGGATATAGAACCTGGTGCAGGTTGGCGCTGGCCCCACAGTGGCTCTTGGCTTGGGTCAGAATTCATCCCGCCCGGGGCTCCTTCTTGCCTCTCTCCCACCGAGTGTCGAATGGTGACTACGTGGTGGTCCTCATCCCCACTTGTCAGATGAGCTCACTGAGGCTCCGACTTAACCCCAGGCCCAAGCACACGCAGCAAAGCAGGCCTCCAGCCCAGCCCCTGTGCTCCGATCCCACATTCTCTCCACTTGGCTATGTCCCTGGGCCTGGACTGACACCAGCAATCCCAGGGACCCCTTGCATCTGCCTGCAGCCCCTCTCTCCCCTCACCCACCCCCACTCTGACCTCTGGGGGGTTCCTCAATAAGCGATCTGTGAGGAATGACCTCCTGGACTCCTTCACGTCGACCCAAATTCAAGACATGCCAAGCTGAGCCCGGTGCAGTGGTTCACACCTGGAGTCCCAGCACTTTGGGAGGCCAAGGTGGGAGGATCACTTGAGGCCAGGAGTCTGAGACCAGTCTGAGCAACATAGAGAGACCCTACCTCTACTTCTTAAATGTATTTATTTTTATTTTTTGAGACAGAGTTTCACTCTTGTCACCCAGGCTGGAGTGCAGTAGCGTCATCTTGACTTACTGAAACGTCTACCTTCTGGATTCAAGTGATTCTCCTACTTCAACCTCCTGAGTAGTTGGGATTACCTGGGATTGCAGGTGTGTGCCACCACGCCCAGCTAATTTTGTATTCTTTTTAGTAGAGACGGGGTTTCACCATGTTGGCCAGGCTGGTCTCGAACTCCTGACCTCAGGTGATCCATCTGCCTTGGCCTCGCAAAGTGCTGGGATTATAGGCATGAGCCACTGTGCCCGGCTTACTATTTTTTTTTTTTTAATTAGCCAGGAGTAGTGTCTTACACATGTGGTCCCAGCTACTCAGAGAACTGAGGCAGGAGGATTGCTTCAGCCCAGGAGTTCCAGGCTGCAGTGAGCCATGATCGCACCACTGCACTCCAGCCTGGGCAACAGAGGGAGACCCTGTTGAGTCTACAAAGGAAAAGTGCTCAAAAAACGGATATTTCAATAAATAGGGTCAAGGAGTGACTTTGTGCCTGACCTTCCGAGCTCCAGGAGACCTTCGTGTGTGTGACTCTGAGGGTTGGCAGGCAAATTCTCAAAGGACGCCTTGCCCATCCATGAGCCTGAAGGCAGAGACCAGAGACTTGATGTGAAAGAGGAGAGGAGTGGGAGTGGGAAGGAGAAGGGGAAACCAGTCCTCGGCCTCCTCTTGTCTCTTCGTTTACAAGAGACTATTCCCCCATGGGCTTCTGAGCCATCCCAGTTGCTTCTTGCTCCTTCTAAGCGAGTTTGCCAAGCACCAGGCACTTCTGTTATCTTGGAGAAGGGACAGGGATGGCTCAGTCAGTCTCCACATGGACCCCCACCAGGCCTCCAACTGCAGCCCAGGTGACAAGAGTAAAAATTTAGAAATCATCATTTCATTCCATATGTTGATATAATGGAGTACTATATAGCTATTAAAATTCTGTTTTCAAAAAATAATTTTGATTATCAAATAATATGCACAATCGGAGCTTAATTTTGTTTGGGGAAAAAAAAATGTTTGCAAAAGCGTTTTGTTTTAACTCCACGCACAGGCCGGCTGACCTGCAGGGTGGGGTTCCCTGCCTGTTGATGGTCTTGCCCTTTTCTAGTTTCCCAACATTCTACAATGGACAGGCATTGCTTCTATTATCACAGAAAAGCCAGAACATTAACTTTTTGCATTTTACTGAAGGCTAAGGCCTTCAGGAGGAGCAGGGAGCCTGGTGGTGCAGGGTTGGGTGGGCAATCCCCAGACGTCTGCAGCCCAGCCCAGGCTGGCCCAGCCTGGAATCAACCCAGGGAACGCAGCTTACCTGGGACTCTCTGAAGAGGACCCGAAGATTTAGGCTCCATACAAGTGAGAATTTTAATCAATGACTGTCCCGTGTGCAGGCGCCAGCCCAGCGTCCCCTATGCAGCTGGTTCTGCTTCTCCGGCCCCTCCTGGCCATGCCTTGAGGCAGCTCCAACATCTGTAAAGCATTCCTGCTCCGGGGAGGGAAATGCGCCTGGGCCCTGCACAGCTTCCCACCACTCAGGACATCTGAGCTGGGCCCAACCTGGGTGGAAGCCTCTCCCCTCCTTGCTTCCAAAAGGGTGGGAGGGGAGGGGAGGGGAGGTGAGGAGAGGGAGGAGCCGGGCGATGGGAGGAGGCCGGGTGCTCTGCTGGGCTCTGCTCTGGAAGCCTGCTCCACCTACCTTTCCACCTACCTAGAGAACCTCACCTGGGCTCCCTGCTGGAGCAGAAAAATACCGGCCACTTTCTGGGAGCGCAGGAGGTGGGATCCTCACGGCACAGAGTGCTTTCGAAGCCCTCAGGGGCACATGCCTTCCTCCCCTTCCAGCCTCCTGGACAGCAGCCCAGCACCCCCAAAATCCGATCCAGCGGGATTTAGAGCAATGCATGGGGAACATTTCTTCCCAGTCACTGCAGTGGTGAGGGTGCCGCACCAGGAGGGAGACCAGAGGCCGATACCGGACTGGGGGAGCATCACAGAGGCTTTTGAGTGTCTTCCTCGGGTATTTAATTCTGACATTTCCCATTGTACATGCCACTTTTGTAGTCAGAAAGTAGTGTTTTAAAACGGGAGAGAGTTGGCCAGGTGTGGTGGCTCATGCCTGTAATCCCAGCACTTTGGGAGGCTGAGGTGGGGGATCGCTTGAGACCAGGAGTTTAAGACCAGCCTGGCCAATATGGTGAAATCCCGTCTCTACTAAAAATACAAAAATTAGCTGGGCGTGGTGGTGCGCGCCTGTAATCCCAGCTACTCGGGAGGCTGAGGCAGGAGAATCACTTGAACCTGGGAGGCGGAGGCTGCAGTGAGCTAAGATTGCGCCACTGCACTCCAGCCTGGGCAACAGAGTAAGACTCTGCCTCGAAAAAAATTAATAAAATAAAATAGGAGAAAGGACATGCACATCTCAGAGGAGGTGCCAAGCACAGTCCCCGCCCAGTGGGCTCACTGGATTCCCATCCAGCTTTCTCCCAGGTGCATCCAGGTGGAGCTGAGTGGAGCCCACCTGCCAGCATCCTCACCTGGCCCTGAGCTCCGGGGGATGCAGGGTCTCCTACAAGGCTGTGTCTGGAAAAGCCCAAAGCCTGCTTGTTGATTTTGCAGGGGAGGAAGCAGGGACACAAGGTCTCCACAGCCCCCATGAGATTCCCCACTTCCCACGCAGGAGCTCAGAGCCAGTGTGAGAATGGGGCCCGTTCTCGGGGCCTTCCTGCTCTCCCCGGGTCCTTCCTTGCGAACGACCTGGTCCGTGCAGCTCCTTCAAACCTCAGGGGTTGAACAAGCATAGGGGCCAGGGCTCCAAGAGGCAGGAGAAGGGTCGGGGTGGCCAACTTGCCCACTTTACCCAGGCTTTCCTGATTTTAGCACTGAAAGTCCTGTGTGCTTGGAAAGCCCTCATTTTCGGGCAAATTGGAACAGTGGTCACTCTGGTTCTACAGCAGGAGACTTGCTTGGTTGGGTGGCAGGAGGGCCTCCCCCTCAGCATCACTGGATGGGTGGTGCAGGGTGGCTGGGTACCGGGGATGGTCTGGTCAACGAGATGACCATGGCTTAGGGGGCAGGGGCTGGCTGGGTGTGGTTTAGGGGCATGAGACGCTGTGGGGAAAAGAAAGAGAGATCAGACTGTTACTGTGTCTATATAGAAAGAAGTAGACATAAGAGACTCCATTTTGTTCTGTATTTGAGATGCTGTTAATCTGCTTCTACCCCCAACCTTGTCCTTGCAAGAGACATGTGCTGTGGTGACTCAAGGTTTAAAGGATTTTGGGCTGTGCAGGGTGTGCTTTGTTAAACAAGTGCCTGAAGGCAGTATGCTTATGAAAAGTCATCACCATTCTTTTAATCTCAAGTACCCAGGGACACATACACTGCGGAAGGTCGCAGGGACCTCTGCCTAGGAAAGTTAGGTATTGTCCAAGGTTTCTCCCCATGTAATAGTCTGAAATATGGCCTCGTGGGAAGGGAAAGACCTGATCGTCCCCCAGCCTGACACCCGTGAAGGATCTGTGCTGAGGAGGACTAGTGTAAGAGGAAAGAAGGCCTCTTGGCCATTGAGATAGAGAAAAGCATCTGTCTCCTGCCTGTCCCTGGGCAATGGAACATCTCCGGTGTAAAACCCGATTGTATGTTCTGTTTACTGAGAAAGGAGAAAACCGCCTTAGGGCTGAAGGTGGGACGTGCTAGCGGCAATGCTGCTCTTTATGCACTAAAAAGGTTTATGGAGATGTTTACATATGCATATCAAGGCACAGCAATTTTCCTTAAACTTATTCATGTCACAGCTGGGCGCGGTGGCTCACGCCTGTAATCCCTGCACTTTGGGAGGCCAAGGTGGGCAGATCAGGAGGTCAGGAGATCAAGACCATCCTGGCTAACACGGTGAAAAACGCCATCTCTGCTAAAAATACAAAAAATTAGCCAGGTGTGGTGGCGGGCGCCTGTAGTCCCAGCTACTCGGGAGGCTAAGACAGGAGAATGGCGTGAACCTAGGAGGCGGAGCTTGCAGTGAGCCGAGATCGGGCCACTGCACTCCAGCCTGGGCGATGAGCAAGACTCCATCTCAAAAAAAAAAAAAAAAAAACTTACTCATGTCACAGAGATCTTTATTCATATGTCCTACTGCTGACCTTCTCCCTACGATGATCCTATTATCCTGCCACTTCCCTTTTTCCAAGATGGTAAAGATAATGATCAATAAATACTAAGGGAACTCAGAGACCGGTGCCGGCGTGGGTCCTCTGTATGCTGAGCGCCGGTCCCCTGGGCCCACTTTTTCTTTCTCTATACTTTGTCTGTGTCTCATTTCTTTTCTCAAGTCTCTCGTTCCACCTAACGAGAAACGCCCACAGGTGTGGAGGGGCAGGCCACCCCTTCAAGACGCGTGGGAGGATCATGCTGGCCAAGTGGGGAGGAGCTGGAGTTCTGAGGCCAGGGCTTGGGGAGGGTGGTCAGCCCCAAAGAGGGCAGCCATTGGACAGGCTCCCTATGTGCAAGGATGGACAATGGGGGTGAAAATGGAGACACTTCAGTCTGTAGGAAGAGGGCTTCAAGGCAGAGGGACTGCAAGGAGCTTCAGATGGGGGATGGGCAAAGTCATCACAGCCGGAAGGACCTTAGTGATTTAGATCCTTACCTTAATGACATCTGCAAAGACCCTCTTTTGGAATCAGGCTGCAGGCTGGCACCCACCCACAGGGGCTGACCTGACTCTCAACCTGCCTGTGCTCATGGCAGACACCGGCCCATGGTGTAGAGGCTCCACCGGGCCAATGCCCATCAGTTCATTCAGAGAGGAACCTGTCTGCTTTCTCCAAAACATGCAGAAGTCAGGTGCCTGGCAGAAGAGCCAGGGGATGCCCAGAGAGGCTGAGACAACCCCAAGTTTTGGTGGCACAGTCAGCCTTGAACCCAGACTTTCCGAGTCCCAAATTAGGACTTTCCCACTCACCACTCCGCTGCCCATGTTGTCCTGGAGGCCCTGAAACAGGGGGGCGGAAGGAGATGTAGGGGGTCCAACAGTGTCTCCTACCTCACCAAATTCACATCCATTCAGACCTTAGAATGTGACCTGATTTCAAAAGAGCGTCTTTGCAGATGTCATGAAGGTGAGGATCTAAATGAGATCGAACTGAATCAAGGTGGGCCCTAGGTCCTGGAAGAGTGCCCTCTTGGCCCTCTTGACCCTCCAGGACAGAGAGAAGGCTGTGTGAACACAGACGCAGAGATGGGAGCGAAGCGGCCACCAGGAGCTGGGGGAGGAGAGATCTTCCCCTAGAACCTTTGGAGGGAGTGAGGCCCTGGGACACCTGGATCTCAGACCTCTGGCCTCTAGAACTATGAGAATAAATTTCTGCTGATTTCAGCCCTGCTGCATGGTCGTCTGTTAAGGCAGCTGCAGGGCACTAATACATGTGGGAGAAGGGATCCGGGTGAGGCCCCTTCTGCACACGCCAAGGGCATCCGGACCAGAGCTCCCTCAACCTTACTTCCGAAGCTCACATGCAAAGAAAAGCTCACGCAGCCAAGGCTCTGAGTTCTAATCTATTTGGAGTCAAGTTCTCTTGGAATGAGTTAGGGTGGCATAAAACAACTGTCAAATACTGACCAGTCCAGAGTTCAATCTAATATAAACTTCCAAAAGAAAAACTTATTTTCAGCCAGCCACAGTGGCTCCCACCTATAATCCCAGCTCTTCGGGAGGCCAAGGCAGGAGGATCACCTGAGGCCAGAAATTTGAGAGCAGCCTGGGCAACATAGTGAGATCCCATCTTTACAAAAAATGAAAGTTAGCCAGGTGTGGTGGTACAAGCCTGTGGTCTCAGCTGCTTGGGAGGATCGCTTGAGCCCAGAAGGTAGAGGCTGCAGTGAGCTGTGATCGTGCCACTGCACTCCAGCCTGGGTTACAGAGCAAGACCCTGTCTCAAAAAATAAAACAGAAAAACTTCTTCAAGGATACATTAACTAGAAGCAGCTCACAGCACCCCCTGTAGACGCCCTTCAGATCCCCCGCTTTAATGAAAGCGTTCAGATCTGCCATTCGCTCTTCAGCCATCTCCGCTGATGAGTGCTTCTCAGACCCTGGGAACCTTTACCCCAAGTAGATTACACAACCCCCCAGCAACCACCTTGATGCTATCCTCACTCTTCACAGTGCTCTGAAATTATAAGTTCTCAGGGAGTTTGTTAGTTTTAAATCTTGGGAGTCTGAATTCAAGATCTAACCTGGCCTGACCTTTTTGTTTTTGTTTTTTTTTGAGATGGCGTCTTGCTCTGTCGCCCAGGCTGGAGTGCAGTGGCATGATCTTGGCTCACTGCAACCTCTACCTCCAGGGTTCAAGTGATTCTTCTGCCTCAGCCTCCCAAGTAGCTGGGACTACAGGCACATACCACCATGCGCAGCTAAGTTTTGTATTTTTAGTAGAGACAGGGTTTCACCATGTTGGCCAGGCTGGTCTCAAACTCCTCACCTTGTGATTCACCTGCCTCAGCCTCCCAAAGTGCTGGATTACAGGCGTGAGCCACTGCGCCTGCCCTACCTTTTCTTGCCCACGCTTCTCGTCCACCTGCAGCTGACCCGAACCTGTCCCGAGGCCCAAAGAACTGCACCCCAGGAGCAGAAAAAACATTGTCACTCAGGAGCCTTCTGGGTTTCTGCATTTGAAACATTTATTTCAGGAAATACATTTTCAACACTTTGTCATTTATACAAAAAGAGACAAATTTCTTGGGAGGCACGTAGCAAAAGGCCATTGAGGAACAGAGCCTGATGAAACGAACAATTTCTCAAAGTCTGGTTACAGAGAAGGAAAGTGAAGCGTCTCTAGGCTGGGATGCTGCTGCCCACCCCCCACCCCACCCTGCCACCGAGTGACGCTGAGGCTGGGCAGGCCACATGGCCTGGGCCCTGGCGCTGGCCACTCATTTCCTTCAAAATCTTGGTTTTGGCAAAAACACGGCAAGTTGGCAAGTAAACTGTCCCGCCAATGGGGGTGGTGAGGGGTCCTTCCTCGCTTGGGCAGGGAGGGAGTCAGACATCCAATGCCCAGATTTCCGTGTGCGCACACACACACACACACTCACACTGACACGCACGCTCCCTCCCGCTGCCCTTCTCCTGGCTGCAAGCAGCCAGCCCGGGGCCTGCAGATGCACCTGGTGATGTGTCTACCCGTGTGGAGTCTCATCAGGCCCCTCTTTCTCCCCAGAGCAAGACAGGGAACAGGAAGCAGGAAGGGACTTTGGTCATCTGTGCCCTGCAAAGGCAGGCCCCACGGGTCCCGTTGTGGGGACGGAGGGTGAGGGGCTGGGCCATGTTGCCATGAAACCTCGCTCTTCAGCTCACTGTGGACTGTGCACCCCTGACGCCCGGTCTCTCCTTCCTAGGGGTTCGTTACCATGGGCCCGGAGGGGAGGGGCCCAGGCATGGGTAGGACAACAGGGTCAGGCTCGCCTGGCCTCCCACCTCCCCAGGTCACAGAGTCAGCAAGGCCTGGGCCAGGAGGGGTGAGTGGCGGGGGTGGCTGGCTGGGTATCAATGTAACCACAGCCCAGTCTTGGGCCAAACCCAGACACTAGACAGACAGACGGACACACACACACACGTGGACACACACACACACTTTCCTGGTCACTTGGTCAGGGCAACCGCCGGGCAGCTCAGGCCACTCTGACCAGCCCAAGCCACTGCCCACACATGCCCCCGCCAGCCTTCCTTCTGGCACCTTCCATGGCTCCCTCCCTCAGCTCCTCCACCAGACTCACTTGCTCGGACCTTTTCAAAACTGGGGGATGAGGGGGTGGGGGTCATCTTTCCTTCCTTTTTATCCTCAATCACATCCCCGCGCATCAGCAGCACCTGCAGCCCTGTGGGAGGGGTGGCATGAGAGGGGGATGGCAGGGAGATGAAGACGCCTCCCTCATTCCAGCCTGTCTCCGCAGAGCCACCTGCGGATGGCTGAGATAAAGGCACTTTCTGCTCCAGGACGGGCGGCTGCCACGGGGCTTGGAGTGGCTGGGCAGCCGGTGGCAGGGGACCCTGGGATTTTCTACCCTTAGGAGCAGGGCAGGGGTGGGGGCTGAGTGACGGCCACGCCACGTGGTGGGCGGGGGTCCAGGTGCCCCCGATGGGCTCCATTCTCCCCTGGGCTCTGACACACTCCAGGGGACAGGGCCGACAGGGATGGAGGGGAGCATGCAGCCCACCCAGCCTCTCGGCACGTGCGAGGCCTGGCCCCAACCCCGAGGCCCCCGGCACTGAGAAGCCCACATGGACGGATGATCTGCACACCGAAGCTGCTCTTCTGAGCCCTCGGGGAGCCAGGCCTGGGGACGGAGGGTCACATCAATTCAGTGGGTGCTCTCACCCCTGCTTCTGGCTCGAGCGCAGCCTCCCCACAACCTTGGGGAAGCTGTGGGCTCATCACTGACTCACTCAGAGGGAGGCCCCTTCCCTTGTTTCCTGGCAGCATGTCGAAGGGGTGGGGAATGATGACAAATGGAGAAAATCATATAAAATAAAATGGGGCAGTGGGAGGGCCTGGGGGGGACGGAAAAGACTTGGGGGCAGGATCCCGGGGGTGGGCAAGGCGGCGTCTACATCTCCGGGGCTTCTGGCTCCTTCTCCTCCACGCCGTTGGCCATGGCACTGCTGCCCTCATTGAGGCGCTTCACGCGGTAGGCCTCGAAGTGGATGCTGCTGGTGATATCCTTGATGTTCTGCATGTGTGTCCTGGTCGGGGGGCAGGCGGGTCAGTGAGGTGGGGGGCGGGGGCAGCGGGGCAGGGCCCCTGCTTAGCCTGCCTCAGACTCAGGCCCGCCTGACCCCCTGCCACTCCCCATCCCCACTGCTTGGCTCCCCATGGGGTCCCCCAGGCCCACCACGTTGGACCAGAACTGGTACACGTTTGGGGGGAAGGGTCAGTCCCCCTGGTAAGCCCAGACTCGGTGAGGACACACATTATTCCAATGCATGTGTCTCCCTCTGGGTCCACCCTGTGGTTGGTCCAGGGCCCAGGGACAGTGCACAGACTCAGAGGGACAGGGCTGGAGCATTCTTGCTCCAGGCCGGTGTCCAGGGTGCTGGCAGGGAGGAGGCAGTGGGTGACAGCCGGCCTCCAGGGCTATGGCCTGTGGCAGGCAGGTGGCCTGGGGCAAAGGGCTGAGTTGCCCTTGTCCCCAGGAGAAAAAAAGTCCTGAACTGAGATTTTCATTCCTCTGCAGCTCAGGAGGAATATTTTGGAGGGAAGTTGGAAAGCCCAGTCTCCCCACGATGGCAGAACGGCTCCCGGCATCCCTCCACCAATGTCCTTGCCAACCTGCAGGCCCCTCCTCTTGATAACATTCCCATCATTTGTGCCACCTGCTTGCTGAGGAAGAACTGAGGAGCCTCTGGCAGTCCGGCAGGAGGCCCCCAACCCCGTTCACCTGCCCAGGCCAGGGCTCACACTCCAGGGACCACCCACCTGGCACCCTCTCTCACGGGGCTTCCCCTCCTTGCCTGGACTCAAGGGAGCCAAGAAGCCTCAGCCAGGTGAAAGGGGTAGGGGTCAGAGGCCACTGGGGTCGGAGCTGGAGACATCCCATGCTGCCGACGGGGCCTACACATGAGGCCTCACTGGACCCTTAGTGGTCACCGGGCAGCTCTAACGGGCCGGCCACAGTGGATCAAAGCTCAGCCTTCCAATCCAGCCAACTTTGCGGGGATTAAAAAAGACCTTCACTGCTTGCTTCATTTCCCAGTGGGTTTTCTTTTTAGAAGACGGGCTTCCAAGATCTTCCCAAGGACAGGGCAGGCAGGTGGCAGGGCGTGCCCACTCTGCCCAGGGCTTCAGCCCCACACCCTCTGCCCCCACCTGCTGTAGGGCCTCTTAGGGATGAGCCGTCAGCCCCACCCAAGCCCGCTGTCCCTCACCTGATGAGAAGGTCCCGCAGGTAGGCGAACTCACAGTGTGTGGTGTTTTCAACTAGGAGAGGAGACAGGAGGGGCTTTAATGTCCTGGTGGAAAAGCTCTGCCCGGACCCCGCCTCTCTCCCCCTGCCCAGCAATGCTAGTGCCAAGAGCAGAGCCCGAGGGCCGCCCCAGGGGCAGGAAGGCAGGGGAACCGCCTGCTCTGCGGCTGAGTATAGGACACCTGGCACTGCTCTCAGTCTGGGGGATACTGGGGTGACCAGTATCCGCTCCTGCTCCTGGACAGCTCAGCTCCTGCCCTCCAGAAAGTTCCTGGCTAATGGGAGATGGCACAGTGGCCAGGCCAAATAGGAGCATGGGAGGAAGCCACAGTGGAGAAGCCAGGGCGCCGGTTCCCTGCACCACTGGGGTGACCAGGGAGAGCAGGACGTCCCAGCAGAGGCCTGAAGACAGGAAGGGGGCTGGGCTGCTGGGAATGGGATGAGGCAAGAATCAGAGCTGGGATCTTAAAGAAAACCTGCGGCCCACACAGCCCCGTCCACCTTGCCTGCGCTCAGAGCACACACACACAGGGACAACGCACACAGGGGCTACGTACTGTGGACGACCATTCACAAGCTCAAGAATCAGCAATGCTAAACATTGCTCAGAGACACGTGTACTTCATACAACACACGCAAGCCCAAGCTTGGGACAGTGGCCACTTCTCAGGGACGAGGAAAGACTGGGCAGGAGACCATGGGCGCCCACGAGTGCCCTCGGGCTCGAGCTGGTGGCCATTTCAGAGTGGTCATTTTATTGCTGTGCTTCATTACTCCTATATGAACACACAGTGCCTGGCACGTATAACTGTTACAACAGAAGGCCTTTTAACGAGGAAGACAGTGAACGGCATCACTGGAGGTGCGGAGCCGGGCAGGAAGGCAAATAAAAAGACACCCGGTGCCCTCCCGTGTGATGAATTTCATCTTCACACACCTGCAAGTGTCTCTCATGATTCCTTTGTTATCCCCATTATCTTATGAAAATGGGGCATAGAGGCTGGGTGCTGTGGCTCACGTCTGCAATCTCAGAACTTTGGGAGGCCAAGGCAGATGGATCACAAGGTCAGGAGTTCGAGACCAGCCTGGCCAACATGATGAAACCTCGTCTCTGCTAAAAATACAAAAATTAGCCGGGCCTGGTAGCAGGTGTAATCTCAGCTACTTGGGAGGCTGAGGCAGGAGAATCACTGGAACCCAGGAGGCGGAGGTTGTGGTGAGCCAAGATCACGCCACGGCACTCCAGCCTGGGCAGCAGAGCGAAACTTCGTCTCAAAAAAAAAAAAGAAAAAAAAAAAAAAAAAAAAAGAAAATGGGATGTAGAGGTATAGAGAATGCAAGAACTGTGTCTGTCTGAGTTCCACAGCTCGTAAGGCTGGAGCGGGATTCAGGACCCATACACCTGGCTCCAGGCTGCCCCATCACAGAGCCATATGGCTTTTCCCCAAGTTAAAAATGTCTGGTTTTCACTTGGTAGGCCAGCAGGAAGGGCCGGGGCCTCCACCTTGCCCAGTCCTCAAGTGCTCTCAGTGCTACGCCAGTTGCCTTTGCCTAGACCCTTCCTGCCATGGCCCTGTGTAGAGCGGTGTCCACACTAGAACCTCCTGCAGACTGACCAGCAGCATTCTCATCTAACACTGAGGGGCAGCGAGAGCCGGCAGGAAGAATGGAGCTCTCAGGCTGGAGTTGCAGCGTGTGATTGCTGCTCCCTGGCTTGGGCAAGTTACTCTCATTCCCTCAGTTTCCTCATCCATAAAATGTGGATAATAACGTCACCCACCTCTCAGGGACATGAGGATTAAATGAGTTCATGGCGTGATTAATCACACCCCACATTTCTATTGACAATATTTGGGGTGGTTTCTAAGGATGGCAAAGATACAGCATCTTGTGCTGTTCACCAAGTGGGAGGCAAGAATGAGGCAGAGCCCTTACTAGCCCGGGTGTCAGGTCAGCTAGGAACTCACGGGGCCCCGATATAAAAACCCATCAGTGTTGAAGGCACATTTCCAGGGTCCTCATATAAGACTGCTGGAATGTGGGCCCCACCACCTCACAACTGTCCTGACAGGTTCCAGGCTGTTCCTCAGCTGGAGCCAGTGGTGGGCAACAATGCACAGGTCGGAGAGGTGCAGGGACCCCAGCCTTGTGCATTTCCTGACAGCTTCCGTCACCAGCCACCTGCAGTACCCAAGGCTGGTCACCAGGGTGCAGCAGAGGCACGCCCATAGCAAAGCAGCCAGCCCATCTCAGGCCCATCCATCCCCAGCTCTCCTAAACCTGTCTTTCATAAAAAGGTTCCTAAACAGCAAGAATTATTTGGGCAGAGAGGAAGAGAGGAACTGCAGGCAGAGGGGCCAAGGGGAGGCAAGCCAGCCTGACATCACAGGCAGATACTGGAAAACACCCAGGCCGCACCCTGCTGGGCAGCTCCTGCGGGGTGGGTGGGGCAGGCTCGGTGGTAGGGGAGCAGGGCAGACAGGGGAAAAGGCCCGCGTGCCTCTCCACACCCTCCTCCAGGCATGAACTCCCATCTCGAGGGAGTCTGGTGCAGGGCTGGAGCTGTGGATTCTAGAGCTGCCTCCCGTTCTGGGTCCCTTGGCAGGTTTTCTGTTCACAGCACCTCCTCAACTCTGCAAGGAGGGTGGGTGCGGGGAGCTCTTGGCATGAAGTGAGATAACTCATTGAAGCCAGAGGCACAGGAGCGTTTGATGCCTCCTGATAATTGTCATTATGACCATTTTCTTAGAGCAACAGCTTCCCAAAAAGCTCTCGTGGTCTTCGGGACAGTCTCTCAACTCACTAAAATCTTGGCACACTGCACCCACTTTGTGGATGACGAAAACTGAGGCCCTGGAAGATTAAGAGACTTGTGCTTCCTGCTGTACTGGGCCTTTCAGCCAAGTGCTCTCCAGAACAAAGTGGCTTTTCCTGCTCCATTTCCCTCTGCACCTTCCCCTCTTCCATTCTAATGAGAAAGGAAGCGGCAGAAAGAGGAAAGGGCAGGAAACGTTTGGGCCCATCCCTCCCGGGGTGTCACCGCCAAGAGGGTGTTGAATTGTGGCCCCCCACCCGGGGCTCCCATCCATTCAAAGATATGGTCAAGGTCCAGGCCTTGGTACCCATGACTGTGACCTGACTTGGAAAATGTCTTTCTTCAAAGATTCATTAAGGATCTCCAGATGGGATCATCCACTTAGTCCAGGCCCTAAGTCCGAAGGCATCCTTACAACGAGGAGGAAACAGGCTGGGCTCGGTGGCTCACGCCTGTAATCCCAGCACTTTGGGAGGCCAAAGTAGGCAGATCACCTGAGGTCAGGAGTTTAAGACCATCCTGGCCAACATGGTGAAACCCTGTCTCTACTAAAAATATAAAAATTAAGTCAGGTGTGGTGGTGCATGCCTGTAATCCCAGATACTCGGGAGGCTGAGGCCGGAGAATTACTTGAACCCAGGAGGCAGAGGCTGCAGTGAGCTGAGACTGCACCACTGCACTCCAGCCTGGGTGACAGAGTGAGACCCTGTCTCAAAAAAAAAAAAAAAAAAGGAGGAGGAGGGATGGGACAGAGACACAGGGAAGAAGGCCCTGTGACAATGGGGCAGAGATTAGCGCATGTAATGCCTTTACAAGACAGCCAGGAGTGCTGGGAGCCCTCAGAAAGAAGGCGGCATGGAAGAGGCTGGGCCTCGGGGCCTCAGAAGGAAACAGCCCCTGATTTTGGACCTCTGGCCTCGGGAACTGTGAAAATACATTTGTGTTGTTTCAAGGCCCCTCATTTGTGCTAATTGGTTACAACAGCCACGAGAGACTAAGGTGTGAGGGTCCCAGGAACTTCAGCAGGGTGAGGGTCCGAGGGTCCATCTGGCTCACAGAGCTACGGCCCACCCCTTTTCTAGGCCCGGAGAAGTTGGGCGATTTGTCCAGGGCCACACAGGTGCCCGTGAAAGAGCCTGCACCAGGACCCAGAACTTGGCAGCCCCTATCCCAGCTCCTGTCTCCCCGAATCCTTCCCTGCCCGGGGAGAGATCCGGGGTGGAGGCACCTGCACAGGCCACTTGCCCTCTCACTTCCCAAGGGTTGAGTGGAGACAAGGAGACCCCTCTCTCTGGGTGGGGCAATGCAGCAGTTGAGGTTCCACTCGTCCCCGGCTCAGGCGTGGCCCACAGGGCTCTGGGCCAGCAGAGGACACTGTTTCCCATCTGTCTGCAGCCCTGGCGCCCGCGGCGAGTACCTTCAATGGTGCCCCACTTGGTCTTCCTCCCGAGGATCCTCTTGCCGTTGACCTGGTACTCGTGGTCACTGCCCACCACAGCAAACGGGATCATCTCCTGGGGAACGGGCGGACGGCGCTGGTTACACATGTGCGGGAAGGCCATTCCCTTTCCTGGGCCCCTGGGAGGAGCTGCCTTGAGTCTGGGGTCCCCCAAAAACGAGAGCCTCAGCCTGAGAGCACCAGGTACAGACACCCGGGCTCAGTGCTCTCTGGCCCCAAGAATATCATCTCATGGCTTAAGGTCCCCCAAACCTCCCCCCACCACACCTTTCAGCAGGAACTGGGGTTCCCCCGGGAAGAACATCCCAGTGGATCCACTCACCCGGAACTTCTCGTTCACCAGCCGGTCCTCCGAGTCCTCGTCAAACTCCTTCTGGGGGTACACGTCGATGCCGTTGGACAGCAGGTCTGCGGTGATCTGGGATAGAGGGAGAGAGTTGGGCACATCCCTGTGGCAAGCTCTGCCCGCTCCCCCCGGTGTTTGCCGCCACATGACCTCCACACTGAGCTGCCCCAGGCTCAGGGTCAAGGGCAGGCTCTGGGGGTCTGTGACCCCAATCACCTCCAACTCTTGTGCCTCCCGGGGGGAGCAGGGGCAGCTGCAGGTACACCTGCTGCCCTGAGCAAAGCTGCAGCTCCCCAGGGGCTTTCGGTCATCCTCCTGAGCACCTCCCACCTCTCTTCTCCTGCTCATCACACCCCCAAGAAAGTACTCAGGGTCAGCAAGACCTCCCCTCCTGAAACCCTTCCTAAAAAACCCTCGTCACTGCCCCCAGTTCCAGCAGGGGCCCCTCCTGCACCCCAGCCAGCCCCCGCCTGCAGTAACCTCTCAGCTCTGAGGCAGCCCGACACGGGTATGTGCAGCAGAAACATCCCGGTGAATGGCCGCTCGCCTGCCCAGGCACAGACCACAGCCCACGTGCAACTTCTGGCAGACACACCCACTTTGTGTGGACTGTCTTCCCGTGCACATGCTGGGAAGGTCCCTGACGCTGGGTCCCCAGGATGGAGTAGGTTACAGGCCCCACCCACACCCACTGAGGCAGCCACTGTGCCCAGGCACCTTCGTTTCAGTTTTAAAGGTTCCCCAGGTGGCTCCAATGTGTTGTCCTGTCCGGAAGAAGAGACCCAGGGCTCGCCCTCTTGCTTGGATGCCCCTTCCCACCCCACAGCAGGGGCCGCGGACGGTGGCGGAGAAGAAGGCAGCAGAAACCATCCCTCTTTTTTTTTGTTTTTTTTTTTGAGATGGAGTTTCACTCTGTTGCCCAGGCTGGAGTGCAGTGGCGCAATTTTGGTTCACTGCAGCCTCCGCGCCCTGGGTTCAAGCAATTCTCCTGTCTCAGCCTCCCGAGTAGCTGGGATTACAGGCGCCCACCACCACACCCGGCTAATATTTTTGTATTTTTAGTAGAGATGGAGTTTCACCATGTTGGCCAGGATGGTCTCAAACTCCTGACCTCAAGTGATCTGCCCGCCTTGGTCTCCCAAGGTGCTGGGATTACAGGCGTGAGCCACCGCGCCTGGCCCAACTTCTCTTCCATCTAATAAAAACCAGGCAGGGCCGAGTGAGGGGGCTCATGCCTGTAATCCCAGCACTTTGGGAGGCTGAGGCAGGAGGATCCCTTGAGCCCAAGTGTTAGAGACCAGCCTGGGCAACATGGCAAAACCTCATCTCTACTAAAAATACAAAAATTAGCCAGGCGTGGTGGTATGCATCTGTAATTCCAGCTACTCAGATGACTGAGCCTGGGAGGTGGAAGCTGCAGTGAGCCATGACTGCACCACTGCACTGCAAACTTGGCAACCGAGCGAGATCCTTTCTCAAAAAAAAAAAAAAAAGACAAAAAACAAGGTGGGCCATGTCTCATGGCCCCTCCTTGGCCTCACTCCCTGAAAGAGAGATTCACCATCCGCCTGGTCCAGGTCTTCTCCAAAACCCCCCTCAGAGAATCTGCTGGAGAATGGGCTCTCCCCCAAAGCTGCTTTTGAGATATGGGGGAGCCGGAGAGGCCATCTCAGGGACGGCTCCCAGCAGCCACCCAGGCCAGGGACCACCAGGCCAGCCACCCGCTGGGAGAGTGACCGGCGGTTCAGTCTCCCCGACCATGTGACTCCTCTAGACTGGGTGGCCCCTGCCAGGCCTGCAGCATCTCCAGGCTGTGCAGAAGGGCTGGGGTGGGTGGAGACGGAACCCTACCCGCTGTTTGAAGTGGACCCTCTCCTCCAGGGTGAGTGTGTCGGCCTTGGCGATGACAGGGACGATGTTGACCACCTTGCTCAGGCGTTTCATAAACTCGATGTCCAGGGGCCTGAGGCTAAAGCAGAAGGATGTGCGTGAGGCTCATCTGGGGGAGCGAGGGGGGGCCACCCACCTCCAAGCAGATGTCGATGCTCTCAGGTGCTGGCTCAGGGCTCACGGGGGTCCCTGCTGGCAAGGACGGGGCCCCAGGCTGAGTTGGCCACACTGTGAGTGTGGGGCAGAGGAAGGACAAGGGTGTGTCCCAGACACAGGTGACGCCACTGTGCAGGGCAGGCAGGCCAGGGCCAGCTCCAAGCACCCTCGTCCATGCGTTCTGGAGTCACAACCACACACCCACGTGTCCACACAGAGGGGCTGCCATTGGCTCAGCAGCCGTCTTGCTGTGGGGCTTTGGCTGGGAGGGGAGAGGCCAAAGAAACAGAAGCTAGCACTAGTGTGCGGTGCCCCTGCACCAGGCAGGCTGCTCCCCCTGCACCGGGCGGGCTGCTCCCCCTGCACCGGGCGGGCTCCTCCCCCTGCACCAGGCAGGCTGCTCCCCTTGCCTGCTTGGCCCCAGTGAGCCTGGGGTCTGATGTGGGGAAAGCTGTGGGCGGCAGGGGCTGGCAGGGCCCTGGAACTGGAGCACTGTCTTCCCCAGGTCTGGAGCAGAGCTTTTCCCACAGTGAGAATAAGTTGGTCACAGACATGGCTGCGGAGAATCCGGCTCCGGGCAGAAGTTTAAGCAGAGATGGCCAAGGGCCGCCCCTGCCTCATGGGACTGGGCGCCTCGGGCGGGACCAGGCAACATGTCCAGCTGGGGTCCCAGCCAAAGGGTCAGTGCTGGGGAGTGGCAGAAGTGCCAGAGACTGCCCGCCATCCTCGGCTTGCCCAGCTGGCATCAGGAGGGGCTTCTGCCTCCTGCCATCAGCCTCAGCTGAGGCAAAGCTTGGAGCAGCTGGAACAGCTACCACGGGACCCCAGATGAGCCGTTCTGCCCTGGGAGGGCAGATGATCAATTCAGGAGAGGCCCGTGGGCAGCGAGCTGGCCCTGCCCCTGAATGGACTTCTGCCGGCCCACAGCGGATGATCCAGAGGGTGGGTCGAAAACTCGGGCTTGGGTTTTCCCACAGACTCTCGTTGAGGCTTGCTGCCCACCAGCCAGGCTCCTTCCTGCACCTGCTGCCCACAGAGTATGGATTTCCCCAAACCCCTGGACTTCCTCCACCCAGGGACGTGCGTCTGGGCCAGCAGGTGTGAAGGACCTTCTCCACCCACCCACGCCGACAAGCCACCCACGGCTGCCTCCACCAGCCCCTCCTGCTGGCCTTGGGTCCACCTCCTCCCAGCCCTGGCTCAGGGTGGGCCACAGGTGTCTGGCGGGGGGTGCACAGCGAGCCGAGGACAGAGGGTCTGTGAGGCCACAAAGGGTCCGCCTGCCAAGGCACACACAGCCTCCCGCCCTTGCAGACCTCTGGGGGCGACGTCAGGTGCAGACAGAGCCGGCGGGAAGAAAGGGCTCTCACCAAGGCCAACAGCAGCCCCCGCCCAGCCCTGGAAGGGGCCAGCACTGATCTCTGTGCTTCCCGCCTAAGAACGCGCCAAACCCACCGAGGGGTCCCATGAGGCAGGGCCCAGACGAGAAGGTCAGGTCACCGCTAAGGGTGCTAGGCTGGGGGCTCCCACTCCACCTGCCAGAGCCTGGCCTGAGAAGGCAGGACACAGACCACCAGGCTCCAAAACAGCCCAGGGCCTGCCTGACCCTCAGCTCCCCAAGACACAGCTGAAGGATGGGGACTGGGCAGGACGCTGTGTAGGGATCAGAGTGAGGCTTTGGAGGTTCAGACACGGCACACCCCCAACTTCACAGCTGGTGGCCACGGCCCCCGACTCGGCCCCTCTGTGCCCAGCAACAGGGCAGACAGCACTGTCGGGGAGCCCCAGGAGACAGAGGGAACCCAGGACACCCGGCATGAGGACGCCGACACTGCAGGGACGTACGAATGGCCGGTGGCGGGGATGAAGTAGAGGCAGCAGTGGACGCGGGTGTCCGGGATGCGCTTCTTGCGGTTGATGTTGACCTCCTCCTGCAGGTATTTCTCGTACTGATCATTGATGAACTTCATGATGGGTTGCCAGCTGCGTGGGGGATGGGGGACGAGTCAGCGGGCACATGGGACGCCTCCCCAAGCAGGTAACCCATTCCCAGGACTCAGAGCCCAACACCCCACCTGCCAATGCACGCCCTGGGAGGTCTGGCTTGCTGAGCAGAGAGGCCACAGCCTTATCCTCGACCTCCCAAACCAGCCTCCCCAGGCTGGCCTCAGGAGGTGAGTTGGGGACAGCAAGATTCCCCAGGTAATTCTGCTTTGGTCCAGAATTTTCAGACCCCTAGACATGCGACTTTAGCAGCACGTCAGGTCCCAGGAGGTGGGTCCTGCAACCCCGTGGGCTGGGGAGCCCCAAGGGCTGACTCTGGGTGGGGTCCAGGGAGCCCCGAAGCCCCTGCTAGTGCTTCTCCCCCTGGAGGGGCCTCACCAGTTCTCGTTGTTGATGTGGTCCCCGAACCCTGGTGTGTCAATCACCGTCAGCTTCATTCGGACACCTTTCTCCTCAATATCTGCACCGAGCCACGTGCACAGAGTCAGAGGGGAGATGGAGGACCCTCACAGACACCCCACGCCTGACTGACCCAGGGGCAACCCCAGGTAGGCAGCAATGACAACCAAGGAGACACTGGGAAATTAATAGCCTTCCTCAGCCAGCTAGGGCACAGGCCGGTGACGGTGCCCCTGGGCATCCCTCACCCATGACTTTTGGTGGAAAACTCAGTTGTCTGCAGGGAGCTCAGTGTGATGGGGCCCACAGGGGTCCGCGATGCTGACCCCTCACGGCCAGAGCCCCAGACTCAACATGCCGGGGATGGTGGGCACAGCGAGTCCCTGTCTTGGGGACCTGGGATTGCCTGACTCGGGCACCCTCACACACCCTTCCTGTGCTCCAGGAAGGCAGGGGCGTCCGGCACCCCCAGCCCGCCCCCGGCCACTGACCATGTGTAATGGACTTGACCCCCACCCCTGTGCTTTAGGAAGGCAGGGGCGTCTCGCACCCCCAGCCCGCCCCCGGCCATTGACCATGTGTAATGGACTTGACCCCCACCCCTGTGCTTTAGGAAGGCAGGGGCATCCCGCACCCCCAGCCCGCCCCCGGCCACTGACCATGTGTAATGGACTTGACCCCCACCCCTGTGCTCCAGTAAGTCAGGGGCGTCCCGCACCCCCAGCCCGCCCCGGCCACTGACCGTGCGTGATGGACTTGACCCCCACCCCTGTGCTCCAGGAAGTCAGGGGCGTCCCGCACCCCCAGCCCGCCCCGGCCACTGACCGTGCGTGATGGACTTGATCTCGATGGTCTTCGGGATGCGCTCCTCCGAGGGGGGCTGCACTGACTTCCGGCTGATTTTGGATTTGAAGAGGGTGTTGATTAAGGTGGATTTACCCAAGCCGCTCTGCCCTGGGGACAGGATGGGAGGCCGGTCAGGGGTCTCTCCAGAGAGGCCAGCAGGATCTGCACGTGGGGCCCCTCCCACCCAGGCACGAGGCTCCCCAGCCTGAGATTCAGCAGTGTCTGGGCTACCGCCCGGCAATACCCCTGCCAAGCAGCACCCGCGGACTTCACCCTCGAGCCGGGTGTCCAGTGACTGTGTAAACCCACACAGCCGGGCTCTGGTGCCAGCACAACCCAGGCCACAGTCCTCTCCTGAGGTGAGCCAGGCCTGGGAGAGGAGGCATCTCTTGTGCCCCTTGTGCTTTCTGGGCAGGAGGTCTCCTGGTGGCTCAGATTTTAGACAGGACAGAGGCCAGGCTCGCGGAGGAACCTAGGGCTGCCTGGGGTGCACCCTGACTGGCTGGGGACTGGGCAAGTCATCTGACCTCACCATGCCTCAGTTTCCTGATCTGCAAAATGGGATAAACAATCCTTTCCCCCGCGGAGCTGGTGTGAGCATCAGGCAGGCTCACGCACGTCCCATGGGATCTGTGGGGCCATGTGCAGGGTGGTGCCACTCGAGGGACAGTGCCTGTGTGTGCGGACAGCCAGTCCACAGGTGACTGAGACAAACAAGGATGAGGAAGTGGCATTCACAGGCAACACAACACACACAGCTCACACACACACTACACAACACACACAAATTCACACACACACGCACACACAATTCACACACACAACTCACGACACAAACACAACTCACCTCAAACATACCTCTCACACACAACTTTCACAACACACACGAACTCACACATAACACACACACACCCCCCTCCAGACTCGGAGCCCCATTGCTTTACCTGGCACAGAGCTGCCTTGGGTTACACTAGCAAGCACAAAAAAAAAAACGCCCTAGGCCGGGTGCGGTGGCTCACGCCTATAGTCCCAGCACTTTGGGAGGCCGAGGCAGGAGGATTTCTTGAGCCTAGGAGTTCAAGACCAGCCTGGGCAACACAGTGAGACCCTGTCTCTACATCAAAATGTTAACAATTAGCTAGGTGTAGTGGTGAGCACCTATAGTGCCAGCTACAGAGAAGGCTGAAGTGGGAGAATTGCTTGAGCCTAGGAGTGCAGGGCTGCAGTGAGCTAGGATCATTGCCACTCCAGAGGGACAGAGTGAGACCCTGTCTCCTGGGCATGGTGGTGCATGCTTGAGGCACGAGAATCACTTGAACCTGGGAGGTGGAGGTTGCCGTGAGCCATGATCATGCCACTGCACTCCAGCCTGGGCAACAGTGAGACCCTGTCTCAAAAAAACAAAACACAAAAAACCCTAAATTACATCGATGTTCTGACTTTGATAACACCTTTCTAGGAAAAGTGTGGACTCCCAGGAGGACAAGGCTGGTGCTGAGAATCCCCAGCCTGAACTATTTAGTAGCCCAAGGACGGACACTCCTTGCCCATCTCTCTCTGTCCACCAGGTTTGTGTCCTGGCCAAGCTCAGGTCAGGAGTTATGTCAATGTTCCAGCCACGACACCTTAGATCTAGGAGATGTCAACTGGGATACTTTAAAGTGTACCCCTTTATTATTGTTACTTTTATTATTATCATCACGATCATCACCCTCATCATCACCACCATCCCCATCAGCACCACCATCACAACACCATCACCACTACTACCATCATCCCATCACTCCCGTCATCATCACTACTTCTGTCGCCCTCATCACCACCACCACTGTCATCAAATCACCACCACCAGCACCACCGTCATCCCCATCCCCCTCATCACTATCACCTCTATCACCATCACTACCATCATCCCTATCAACACCACCACAACCACCACCATCACCACACCCATCACCACCATCACATCACCCACATCACCACCACCATCCCACCATCACCATCACCCCATCACCACCACCACATCACCACCACCATCCCACCATCACCATCACCCCAATCACCACCACATCACCACCACCACCATCCCACCATCACCATCACCCCGATCACCACCACCATATCACCACCACCACCATCCCACCATCACCATCACCATCACCCCATCACCACCACCACATCACCACCACCATCCCACCATCACCATCACCCCATCACCACCACCACATCACCACCACCACCATCCCACCATCACCATCACCATCACCCCATCACCACCATCACCATCACCCCGATCACCACCACCATATCACCACCACCACCATCCCATCACCATCATCCCCATCACCACCACCACATCACCCACATCACCATCATCCCCATCACCACCATCATCCCATCGTCACATCACCACTACCATCCCATCATCACCATCACCATCATCCCCATCACCACCATCACCATCATCCCCATCACCACCATCCCATCATCACCATCACCACCACCACTATCATCACCCCCATCACCACCATCATCACATCACCACTACCATCCCACCATCACCACCATCACCATCATCACCATCACAACCACCATCATCACATCACCACTACCATCCCATCATCACCATCACCATCATCCCCATCACCATCATCACCCCCATCACCACCATCACCATCACTACCATCATCACCCACATCACAACCACCATCACCCACATCACCACCACCATCCCACCACTATCACCACTACCACCACCATCATCCCCCTCACCACCACCAACACTCACATCACCACTACCATTGCATCCCACCACTATCACCGTCACTACTACCACCATCACCCCATCAACACCACCACCACCATCACAATCACCAATATCACCCACATCACCACTACCACTACCATCCCACCACTATCACCATCACCCCATCATCTCCACTATCACCATCACCCCATCACCACGACCATCATCATCACTGTCATTACCATCCCCATCATCCTTATCACCACCACCACCATCACCACTGCTGTAACTTCTTGAACAACCACAACCTGTCAGGGACCCTGCCCGGGGCCTGCTTGCTCAATCTCATTTTATAGGATGATCCCTTTTTATGGATGAGGAAACCAAGGCTCACAGAGAAGCCTGGGGGAAGACACACAAGTTTCACCCCACTGAGTTAGGACAAAGCTGGGATTCTCCCTGGGGTCTGTGGACCTACAAACAGGTGTCCCTCCACCTTGCCTGCATCTCTGCAGGTGGGCATGGCTGCTATGGGAGGGAGGAAGGAGGAGGGAAGAGGGAAGAGGGAGGAGGGAAGAGGGAGGAGGGAGGAGAGCAGAGCTGCCCCATGTCTTATTCTTTACTCAGCATCACCAGGAGGGAGTAACCTTGGGGGGAATCAGGACCACTGCTCTTCTCAGGGTTGAAAAGAGGCCCAGACAGGTGAAGGCCTCCTGGGCACCCTTCCCGGAGGGCAAGGCTGTTAGAGTGGCAGCCACAGGAGGCAGCGAGGGCTGCTGGGCTGCCTCTTCCTCTTCTTGGGGCCAAAGCTCTGGAAGAAGGCCTGTGCCATGGCTGGGACCCAGAAGTTCCCAGGTCCTTCTCACCCTGTCCCTGGCTAGGGAGCAGGGCAGTCCCTCCCCAGCCCACAGAGGTGAGTCCCAGCCTGGCCACTGCCTTTGG
This sequence comes from Theropithecus gelada, assembly GCF_003255815.1. Lineage (NCBI taxonomy): Eukaryota > Metazoa > Chordata > Mammalia > Primates > Cercopithecidae > Theropithecus > Theropithecus gelada. Next base: position 50,831,074 of record NC_037684.1, on the reverse strand, counting down.
GCCTCTCCCCTCTCTTTCTCTCCAGCCGTCTTCCTGGGAGGTAGCCCTAAATTCTCAGGGTACAAGCATGTCCCCCACAACAGGCAGAGCAGGGTAGGGGCCATAGGAGGGGACCCCATACCTCCACCCTCCCTTGAAGCAAGCTGCCGGCTTCCAGGCAGCTGTGAGCACAGTGGGGCCGCGAGCAGCCAGGTCCCATGAGGCCACAGGAAGCAGAGAGAACACCAAGACCCCAGGGGAGCCAGGGCCCAGGTCAGTGCAGAAGAGGAAAAAAGACGTCGGGCTGGCAGGTGTGGGTTTGCACCCACAGAGCTGCGCAAGAAGGGCATGCACAGCTGGCAGGAGCTGGAGAAACAGGCCCGGCCTGAAAGGTGCCCAGACACCTTACAGAAACCCCACAAGCTCACCTTTGTTGAGGGTGTGAGCTGGTGGGGGCACTTCCCCAGACCCCTCCCTGGACCCCATGGAGTGGGCAGAACACAGTTCTGGGAGTCAAAACGGTGGCTGCGGTTCTCTGCCCTGTGAGCTAAGGAACCTCGGCAGCCTTCCTTGCGCCTCGTGTCTGCCTGGAAAACGGGACGCCCCCTTCACAGGGTCATTGTGAGGTTTGAATGGGACCTGGGGGGCTTTGGAAACAAGAGGCAGCCCACTGTAGATTCCAGCCCAGCCCCCTCACCCTGCCCAGGTCGTACTGATCGACGACCTCCCGTGGTGACCTTCAGTTCTCCAGGGCCACCGGGGGTGTTGAAGCCATGAGGCCACAATTCCAGGGCAGGTGCTGAAGCTGGGCTGCTGGGGAGCCTCCAGCCAGGCTGCGGCGGGGAGCCTGGAGGGCCAGGCTGGAGCAACAGTGAGGGGACAGCTGCCACAGAAACTCTCTGCACAGGCTGATGTCATTGCTCAGAGGCAGTGACCGTTCATTAGGACCTGCTCCAGGCTGGCCTGGGCTCCCCAAAGTCATCTCAGGGGCCCTGCATGTGCAGGACAGACCCCTCTGAGGAGCCGCTGGAGGCTGTGGGCTCCTCCCAGGCGCAGCACGCACACTCAATGTCACTGGCCATCTGTCCTTGAGGTCAGGGTTGCTGCCCTGTTTTACAGAAGGGAAGACCAAGCCCAAAGGCTTGTGAACCCGCCCTGGGGGCTGAGGTTGGTTTCTAGCATGGGTTGAGTGGCAGGCGGGGCGAGGACTCACCGACCACCATGATGTTGAACTCGAAGCCCTGCTTCATGGCCTTCCGGCGCATCTGCTCCAGGATAGAGTCAATCCCCACGTAGCCGAAGTCCACCGGGGCCTTCTCGTTCCGTGGTGCAGGCACCTGCTTGAGCCCGGCATCTCTGGGGGTGTCGGCCATGTCGCCAACGCAGCTAGGAGCCGTCTCAGTGGCTGGGGAAGGAAGAGCAGAGGAGTTAGAGCGAGACAGGGCCTCACACACAGGCACCTGCCAGGTGGATGTCACACCCAGCCTTGGATGGAGAAACTGAGACACTGAGGCTCAGAAAGGCGAAGCGACTTGCCCAGGAGACCCCTGAGAATTCCCCAGGGTGGATGCCCCTGGCCATGGTGTCCTCTAAAAAGCTACCATCCTGCAGCCACGCTGCCTCCCCAGCAAAGCTCCATCCCCAGACTCCCAAGGCCAGGCTTTTCCATCTCCTCTTCTAGGAGTTGTGCCAACCTGGGGGCCCCCTCCGCTCTAAGGCAGGGCTGACCCTAAACTCCTGTCTCTGTACCCTGGAGGGCTGCTCAGACAAGGGTGTAGGGCGCTCTCCTCTCCCCGCCTCCACACGGCCTCCAGCCACCCAGGTGGACCTGGCCCTCTCCTTCACCTCCACTCAGATAAACCTGCTGCCACTCAAAAGCCTTAGAGGCCGACCCGGGAGCCAAGACGCAGGAGGGACAGTCTTGTAAGAAAGCGGGATAGAACCAGCGTCTGTCCCTGCCTCCCACGTCCCCATGGACGGGCTTGTAAGAAAGGGGGATAGAACCGGCGTCTGTCCCCGCCTCCCATGTCCCCATGGACGGTCTTGTAAGAAAGGGGGATAGAACCGGCATCCGTCCCCGCCTCCCATGTCCCCATGGACGGTCTTGTAAGAAACGGGGATAGAACCGGCGTCTGTCCCTGCCTCCCACGTCCCCATGGACGGTCTTGTAAGAAAGGGGATAGAACTGGCGTCCATCCCCGCCTCCCACGCCCCCATGTACGGTCTTGTAAGAAAGGGGGATAGAACCGGCCTCTGTCCCCGCCTCCCACGTCCCCATGGACAGTCTTGTAAGAAAGGAGGATGGAACCAGCATCTGTCCCCACCTCCCATGTCTCCATGGATGGTCTTGCAAGAAAGGGGGATAGAACCAGCGTATGTCCCCATGGAGTTGTGTGTTCAATCCCATACCACGAGCCAGTAGTCCTGAGGGAAGGAAAAGTGCTGGGTGCAGGGCGGGTACCTGGGTGCAGAGCTGCCCCTGGGTGCACGGAGGGGAGGGGGCACCCAGTCCACCTCTGCCTCCCCCTGGACTGACCCAGGCGGCCATCTTGTCTGCCTGGCCAGCACCCGCGGGCTGCACACCCACAGGCCAGGACCAAGTTTTACTCTCAGGTCTGTGGGGCACGTGGGGCTGAACTTCCCGAAATCACTCAAGCCTCTTCTGTCTGTAGGTCCCTTCGATGGCCTTGCCTTGGCTGCTGTTAAGACTCCACACATGGGTGAGAGGCCTGGGGCTGGGGGCGGGTGCCCAGAAGGCACCTGCCAAAGACCTGGATCCTCCCACGCAGCGGAGTTCCAGGGGTTCCCAGGGTGGGGCTGGTTCCCACCAGGGCTGGCTGGAGGGCACACGGGCCAGGTCCCAGCGCACCGCAGACTAGCCACACTCACTGGTGCATGCGCGTGGGTGCAGACAACTCGCTGGTCACAGAGGCGGTGCCTCCGCTAGTCCCCACAGGCAGGAGCTGCCCTTGGTGGCCCTCAGCTCCCAAGCAGGCTGGGCTGCTGCTGTTCTGGGCCCCCTCCCCGCTTGGGCCCTGCTCTGCCTGCCGGGAGACTTTCGCCCCATCCTGCCTCCCAAGGAGGATCTGGCCTCAGGCATCCTGCGCTAAGACAGGGACCACACAGCGTGCTCCCAGGCAGGGCCTCTCCTGCCAGCCCTCGGGGAGGGGAGTGGCTTTTCCTGGGAAGGGTGGGCACCCACCAGGGACAGCCACAGGGGAGTGGAGCCGGCGTGGGAGCCAGGGCCACAGCGTGGGAGGCTGCAGGGGGCACATCCCCGGTGACGGGCAGGCGGCCCACGCCCACTCCTCACCCTGCCCAGAAGGCGGGAGGCAGGCTTCCAGGCCAGGAGGGGCCAGGGGAGACTTCAGTTCAACTGCCCTTCCACTTGCTGGGCAAGAACCGAACTCAAAAAATGCTCACTGAGCACCCCCACCTGGCTGCACCCCCCGTCCCCAGACGCCTCCAGCCATCCCCCTCAGCCTATTTCACTGGAGCGGTCAGAGGGTGTCGGAGGGAGACTCCCCAGGCCTGAGGCATCAGAGGTGAGAGAGGAAAAGACTCTGGAAGCCAGAAACTGGGGCCTGCTTTATCCTCACAAGCACCTCCCTGTCTTCTCAGCCTCCACGGGGCGCAGGAATTCCTATCTTATGGAACGGGGGGAACAAAGGAACAATATCATTCCTTGTTGGGAACCGCCAAGGGGGTCCACACAGCTCCACTGCTGACAGCAATACCCCCAGGCAGACCTGGAGGCCGGATCTCCTCTTTCTGTGCCCCCACGTGCCCCCACCCCCAGGCCATGCAGCCTGGAAGCCTTTGGGGCTTTGCTCCTGCTTCTGCTCCCCTTTCAGAAATACTCTCCCCTGGGCTTTCAGAACCTTTAAATAAACAAAGACACAGCCTGCATCTGGCCCCGGACCATGTGGCTTCGGGGCCGCTTCCTGGAGCCAGACATGGGGCCTTGCCTTGCGGGGCAGCAGTTCAGCCCCGACCCACGTGACCGAAAATTGCTTCCATCTGCCTGTGGGTCTGAGAGTCATTTTGCCCGGGACTGGGACCAGCCCCTACCCACCCCCACCTCCCCCCAGCATCCCTCAACCCTCCCCAGCAAGGCCTGGGGGGAGGTGCTGCCCCCTGAACTCTCCTTCCTCGCCCCCAACGCCCCTGGGGCCCAGAGCGAGAGAGGGGCGGCCTCTGCTGCAGCTGGGCCCCTCCCCAGGCACCAGCACTCTGCAGAAAGTCAAACCAAACATCCTGCCCGCCAGGGGCCCTGCTTGAGAAATAATCATAAAACACCGCCGAGCCCCATCTTTGCCATTGACGTAGGGCAGTGGCTGGCCTTCTGCACAGGTGAGAGCCATTCCTGCGACCCCTCCCTCGACAGGCGGCCTTGCAGGCCCCAGCTGGCCCGCAGGCAGGCACAGAGAGAGAGCAATGCCAAAGCCCGCCTCGCTCTCCTACCTGGTCAGGTGAGCTCTGGGGTCTGCCTTCAGGAACCCCAAGTGGGAGAGGCAGACACCCCACACCCAGAGACACTTTCGTGAACTAAAACTTTGATTTCCACAGAAAGCCACCAGGGGCCTGGCCCCTGGACCCCATGGTGCTCGGGCGGCTGGAAAGAATGGTAAAGACCAGCCACTCCATTGTCTGTGACCACGACACTGTCCAAGGCCTGCGCAGCTCAGCGTGGTAGCCGCTGGCCACGTGACTTTTCCTTTTAATTGCCATAACATTTACCACGGTCACTTTTTTGAAGTGTGCAGTCCAGTGGTGTTAAGTACATTCACAATGTTGTGTAACCAATCTCCAGAACTTTTTCATCTTGTAAAACAAACTGTCCTCATTAAACAACTCCCCAGCCCCATCCCCCGAGCCTCTGGCAAGCTCCATTCTGCTGTTTCTCTGAATCTGACTACTCTAGGGACCTTGTATAAGTGGATCCTACAGGGTTGCCTTTTTGTGACCAAATTATTTCACTTAGTGTAATACCCTAAAGGTTCACTCGTGCTGTCACAGGTATCACAACTTCCTCTTTATGGCTCATTCAAATTCCTTGTATGTTCCACCCTTTATTTTTTTATTTATGTATTTAATTTTTTTTTTTTTTGAGACGGAGTCTCACTCTGTCGCCCAGGCTGGAGTGCAGTGGCGCGATCTTGGCTCACTGCAAGCTCCGCCTCCTGGGTTCACGCCATTCTCCTGCCTCAGCCTCCAGAGTAGCTGGGACTACAGGTGCCTGCCACCTCGCCCGGCTAGTTTTTTTGTATTTTTTAGTAGAGACGGCGTTTCGCCGTGTTAGCCAGGATGGTCTCGATCTCCTGACCTCGTGATCCGCCTGTCTCGGCCTCCCAAAGTGCTGGGATTACAGGCTTGAGCCACCGCACCCGGCCTATTTATTTATTTTTGATTCGGAGTTTTGCTCTTGTTGTCCAGGCTGGAATGCAATGGCGCAATCTCGGCTCACCGAAACCTCTGCCTCCCGGGTTCAAGCGATTCTCCTGCCTCAGCCTCTGGAGTAACTGGGATTACAGGCACGCGCCACCACGCCTGGCTAATTTTGTATTTTTTAGTAGAGATGGGGTTTCTCCATGTTGGTCAGGCTGGTCTCGAACTCCTGACCTCAGATGATCCACCTGCCTCGGCCTCCCAAAGTGCTGGGATTATAGGTGTGGGCCACCGCACCCAGCCTGCTCTACTTTTGATCTCTCCATTCATTTGACCACAGACATGCGGGTTGTTTCTACCCATTGGTTACTGTGAACAGAGCCGCTATGAATGTGGGTGTACAAATGCCTCTAGCTCTTTAAGACGCTGTGCATTCTCTTGAATCCATACCCAGAAGTGGAATTATGGGATGGTATGGTGGTTCTTGTTTTAGTTTTTTGAGGAATTGCCACAACGTGTTCACAAGGGACTTCTGAGCACTGGACACTGAGCTAGTCCAACTGAGGAAGGGAATTTTTATTTATTTTTATTTAAAATTTAAATAGCCACATTTCATAAACGGCAACTATACTGGATGGTACAGAATTCCAGTCCAACCCACTCTTTACTAATGAGAAACGGAGGTCCACAGAGTGATTTTTTTCCTGAAATGCCACTGTAAGTGGCCAGGCCAGCACAAGGCCTTCACTGAATTTGGCTACCCTGAAATTTCACATTCCTGCTTGTGATATGTGGTTAACACCTGTGTCCCCTCCATAGACCGCGGGCTCCAGCAAGACGGCAGCTGCCCCGTTGGGATCCCCACTGCACTTCCAGGCCTCGCCCTGCTACCAACACGGGTGTGCAAGGATCTATCTGGGTCCCTGCTTTCCATTCTTTCGGGTATCCAGACTAATTATCACCACTACCCACGTTGACTCTCAGAAAGGTTCTGATTTGGACAGTAACTGACAGGTCACCCCACAGTCAAAGCAAAATGCAGAGCTTCCCTCCTGGCTCCACAGCTGAGAGTCAGGGGCCTGGGGCTCTGGGTCTGGTTCTGGTTTCAAATGACCTTTTGCAAGTCTCTCCACCCTGGGAAACAGGCCAGCACCTCCTGACCTCCCTCCCAGCTCCTGCTCTGCGAGCTCCCGGGTGCCCAAGGCTGTGGCTTGCTCGGTGATATCCCAGCTCCTAGTGCAGCCCCTGGGTAGCACAACACACCCGCTCCAGAAGTAACTAACACATCCGCCAACAGATGCATGGAGGAACCCACCGTGGTGAGTCCGCACAGTGGACTATGACTCAGCCATAAAAAGGCACGAGCATGCTCCAACAGAGATGAACTTTGAAAACATTCCAACTGCAAGAAACCAAGCACAAAAGGTCATATCTTTTATGGTACTAGTTATATGAAACGTTCAGAGTAAGTACATCTATAGGGACAAAGAGCAGACTGGTGACTTCCAGGGGCTGGGGGAAGGGGAGTGACTGTGGACCGAGGATGGCGTTTCCTTTCGGGGTGAGGAAAACATTCTGGAATTAGAGGTGATGCTTATAGAAGGCTGTGAAAAAATGCCACTCAACTGTGCTTTCTGAATTGGCGGATGGTGTAATATGGAAATTATATCCCCATGAGGAAGGGAGAGGAAGGGAAAGAAGGGAGGGAGGGAGGGGAAAGGAAGGAGGGAAGGAAGGAAAAAAGGGAGGGGAGGAGGGAGGGAGGGAAGGAGGGAAAGAAGGCAGTCTTTCTAGTAGAGATGGATTGAAGAGTCCAGTGGGTGCAACAAACCGCCATGGCACATGTATTCCTATGTAACAAACCTGCGCGTTCTGCACGTGTATCCCAGAACGTAAAGTAAAATAAAATAAAGAGTCCAATGTTTTCCACAAGTGCCCAGGAGCCAGCTTTACAGCCCAGAGGACAGTTGAGGCCCAGATGCCAACACTTAGGCCTGAGTTCCTCAAGTTGGTGTTGCCAGACTGTGCCCCAGACAAGCCTCCCATCAGACAAGCCCCCCATCTTCTTGCAGCAAGGACGTTTCTGGGGTGGCAGCCAGCCGGAGGTGTGAGGTGGCAGGAGACCTTGACGGTTTTTCTGCACGTTCCCATTCTGAACCCAGGCCTTGTGCCAGGGCCCCTCTGCCATTCACTGGCACTGGTGGCAGTGGGTCACTGGTCCTGTGATGGGGACTGCCCCTACATCTGCCCATCTTGGGGACCAGCTCCCTCCTCCCTGCCGGCATCCACTGGGTCATCTTTTCTCCAGAGCTGCGGGTGGGTCTAAGGCAGGGATGAAAGGGCTGTAATCCACTCAGCCTTGAGCCAGCACCCTCTGCCAATGTCTGCGCTTGGTGACAAGCGCAGGGGCCTGCCAAGGATGAGGGAATCAGATCACTGTCTGTGGCTGGAATGGGGGCTGTAGGATATCTGGCTGGGAGACAGTGCCCAGAGAGGAGGCAGCTATTGGATGTGGCACACTTTAGAGGCACTCACATTCATCACAGCCCCAGGGCTGACCTTGGCCCACCTGGCCCGGTGCCGAGGGAGAGGCTTGACACAGCAGGCTTGCAAAGCCCGACTTGGAAACCAAGACCCAGGGGCCGCCCTTCTCTGCCCACCCCTCCCTGTGTGTCATGCTGCCTGGTCTACGACCCAGAAATGTCCACACATGTCCCATCAGCCTTGCTGGCCAAATGCAGAGATGGTGTTGCTGGGGCAAGGGACCCTGAGCCACGGCCCAATGCTGTTCCCAGCTTCAGGGGACAGCCACCTGGTACCCATGTCACAGCCGGGCCTGCACCCCAGGACAAAGCTCTGAAGTCAAGTCAATGCCATTCCCATCTTCCCCAAATCCAACCCACGCCTGGCTCTCAGAGCATGGACTGAAATGGCCACATCCCCACACACCTCGTCAGTCACTGCCAATGGTGGCCAAGCCGAATGCAAGGTCATCCTCCTCCTGCCCACGGAGGCCTGTGAAGCCACTGACCAGGCCACAGCAGTGGAGCCAGTGGCACTCACCACACCCTGTCAGTCTTCCAGGCCCGTGTCCAGGAGAAAGCTGCCGGCAACTGCAGCTGGTGCCCTTGCCCTCGGGAACACTTCCTTGCCTCCATCCACCCCGGCCCAGCGTGGGCCCAGCACTCTCCTTACTTTGCCTCATAACAACACACACAGGAGCAGCCTCAAGCTGCCCTCCCTCTACAGGCTCCCCGGAATCCAGACCCTGGGGCCACCACTCCTGCGGCAGCCCTACCGCCACCTGCAGGCCTTCCCAGAACCCTTGAGCTCCTGGAGGACTTCAGGTCCTATAAATTAACAGATGCTCCCTGTCCCCCACAAAGGGGCTTCTTAAAGGTGAGTGAGTCCCTGATGCAGGCAATGCTAGGGGGACAGGGTCCAGCCAGGGCTGCTCCCTCTTCCTCTCCTACCTCCCTGGGTGCCTGCAAAGTCCTTCAGATCCCTGCTGAATCCTGGGGAAGCCCTGCCTCGCAACCAGGGCTTACCCTCCTTGCTCCCACACAGAGCCTGCCCTCTGCGTCCAGGCAGTCTCCCCACGATGGTAACTGAATAATGATGTGTGCGGTTTCCTCTCACCATGACCCCCCCACGTAGGGTTTGTGAAGCCAGACACCTCATCCATCAATCACGCTCACTCCGGCCCGGCTTTCTTCAGAGCACTGTAGGGCTCACGGCAAAGCCCCAGCAAAAAGTCTGGTGAATGAATATGAACAAATGAAGAAGCAAAGCTCATCAGAGCTGTTGAGGTTTACTGGGGCTCTCTGTGCCAGGCGTTACTCTAATTTTTTTTTAGAGAGTGGGTCTCACTAACGTTGGTCAGGCTGGTTTCGAACTCCTGGCCTCAAGCGATCCTCCCACCTTGGTCTTCCAAAGTGCTGGGATTATAGACATAAGCCACGGCACCCAGCCCCAGGTGTTACTCTAAATGCTGCTCAGGAATTATTATAACTCATGGATCATCACACATTCCTATAAAGTAGTCACTGATACCGTCCCATTTCACAGATAAGGAAACAGGCCAAGAGGACTTTTGTCAATCATGAGGGTCGCAAAGCGAGTAAGCGGTAGAGCCAGGATTTGAAGCCAGGTAGGTGAGCCCCAGGCTGCTGACCCCCTCCCGAGGCCAGGTCTTTGGGCACCATGGAAAGGCTGGAGAAGTATAGGGTTCCTGCAGCCAGGACCCAGAAGGTGCCAACTGTGGTGTGGGCAGCTCAGCACTAGGCCTTGGCCTCCAGCTCCTCCCTCAGTTGCTCTCCCCCAGGGAGTTGGAGGCAGAGCCCTGAACTGCCAGGAGAAGATTCCACCCGCCAGTGGGGGAAAGTTGCCAGGGCTCTTCCCAGGGCTTAGAGCCACTCCAGGCCTATCAAAGCCCATGAGCGGTTTAGTTTCCATAACTTCCTTGCAAGAAAGGTGATCGTACCAGCTACTGGGCCGGGCTGGGGGTCCCAGATTCCAGGGGCCCTCTCAGGCCTATGACTCTCCCAGGACACAGATGCTTACTTGAGAAACCCTAGTGCACCAGGGGTCCCACAGCCAAAATGAAGAGACAGAGCTGCCCCGGGGCCCCTGCCAATGCTCCCAGGTGAATCTACCCAGCAGACACCAAAATGTCCATCCCTCATCTGAAAACTCCACCTCTAGAAGGCCGCCCCAGGTTGGGCTGACAAAATCTACAGAGGCCTCAACGATGACTTCTCACTTCAGGTATGAGTGAGTGGGTTGAGGGAGAAGCTATTGTTAACTATGAATAGTTCAGGAAATGCAGGTAAAGGAAAGAGAATGATAAGGCAACAGGGCTGGAAACTGGATACACGTGCAGAGGTGGGCAGACCTCAGAGAAAGAACTGCTCTGGAACAAGATGGTAAAGAAACTATAGACAATAATGGTAGATGATGATCCCGGGGTTCCAGTGGACCAAGACCACAACCCTGATTTCATTTGACAAGTATTTATTGAGTGTCTACTTCACAGTAACAAACAGATGACACTACAGGCTTGAGAACAGTCAGAATGAAAACAGCGGTGGCACATGGGAATTTCAAGTTCATTTATTTAAATGTTTATTAGCAAAGACTTCCGGGCAGATCTGAAGCAGTCTTTAACATGTAAGGAATTTACAATCTGAATTGTCCTGTACAGTAGTACAGGACATGTGTGTGCCACAAACCTCTTTTAGAATCTGGTGAAAAGTAAAGACTCTCCCTAGAAAAGTATACATTGAAGACAGACAGACAGACATGCAGGCATTTTGGAGGGTTCATCAAAGAATCCCTAGGCCAGTGGATCCCAATTAAAAACAATAACTTGGCACTCTGGGAGGCTGAGGTGGGAGGATCGTTTGAGCCCAGGAGTTCAACACCAGCCCGGGCAATGTAGCGAGACCCCATCCCTATAAAATGAAATAAAATGAGAATAAAAAAAAGAACTTGGTGTGATGAGAACTTACAGAATTTAATAGGGTTATCTCAGCATTACCTTCAGCACTCTCTAAACTTTCGACCACACACACAAAGTTCTGGGTTCTACAGCTAGAGAAGAGGGAAGGCAGGTTTAAAAAATTATTCAAGGTAGAAGATTAGTCTGAGAAACAAAGAGGTAAGAGGAGATGACTGAGGCCAGCTGGCCTCCATCCCTGAGCTCCAGCAGGAAGAGCCCCCAAGTGAGAACAAGTTGCTGTTCACGGACAGTGGACTCCAGAGGGGGTGGACAGAGACGTTGAGGAATGTCATCCCTGGGGTGAAAACAGGATATTTTCCCATCTCAACTCCGCTTTTCACTGCATTGTGTTCCTATTAACCTACCCAAGCTACTACAAACACTCCATAAATGTCACTGGGGACTTCCTGTTCTCTTCTAAAGATGGAAACACTGAATATAAATGACCAAATTGTGCAAAAGTGTGTGGGTGGGGGATCAAGGACTGAATTTTTAAAATGCACACAGCTCATCTAATTTGTTAACTAACTCCAAATCCAATTACACTTCACACTTTGTATGGGGCAAGAAGCGTCTCCTCAAAGTCTGCTTAGGACCTGGGATGCCGGAAATCTGAGACTCTGCCTTCCCCTCCTGAGAAACTCTGAAATCCTGCTTAGAAATTGAGCACAATGGCTCTGGCCTCCCAGAGAAAGACACGGATTTGCAAAGGCAAAGAGCTGCATTTTTCTCCGAGCTGGAGCTCTTTCCGGTTTCCACGATGGGGCTTAAACAAAGCCACAGCTTTACGGTTCCCGTCAGTGCTCTCTCCTTCTTGGGGAGCGACAAGGTGGAAGAGCCAACAAGAACCCTGTGTGCTCCTTTGCAGGACCTGGAAAGGACAGGTGGTGTGAGTCTGTCTCTATCTAGCCTCCTCTTTCATTCATTCAGGGGCCCCAGGCGCCCCCAAGGCAGGGGGGCAGGGGTCCCCACTTTTAATGCCGGCCAAGGTTCCTCCAGCTTTTCCCTCGCCAAACCTTTTCAAGCAAACCTCTCCTCTATTGTGGAGGAAGGAATCTCAAGCAGCTCTGCCTTTCTGCCAGCACGGTTTCAATTGGCCCCAGTCGGTAAAGTCAAATTTGGACAAGGTCCAAGGGCTCCCCACACCACCCGCCCCTTTCTGGAAGAGGCCCTCCTCTGTTCTTTCATTTGCAACCCGCCACCTCCCTAGCCTGAGTTTTTTCACCCAGGCTCCATGGCCTATTGAGACATCAATCTTGGGCCAGAGCAAGCTCTGACCTGCAAACCATCGCCATTCACTTCCTAAAGAGCCACTCTCAGAACTCAGGCTGCAGGGAGGGCAGGCCAAAGATGAATCCTCTGACTTCTGGTGTGGTGTGTGGGGGGTGCTATTTTATATTCTGTTTTCCGCTGCCCTCTTGCCTTGCCCCCGCCCCTGAAGTGGATCCACTGCAAAGGGAGGATCAGGGAATGGCCCTGATGCCTCCCCCACCCCAGGGAACCTTCTAGCAGGAGCGGCCCCTACCCCAAAGCAACCCCAAGATCCAGCCTGTGCCAGCCCTCTGGCCATATCCACAGTGGCCAGCCAACCACAGAGATTCCATTAGTTCTTGGCAAATCTGCAAACTTAAAAAGAGAAAGAAAAGTTCCCCCGTGGGTGGGTGGACACTGGCCATCTGTCACAGGCTGGAATTTCCTCTTATCAGGGATGTCCCCTAAGCAGGGGTGGGGGAGGGCAGGGCCCAGAGCCTCCCTCTCTCCAGCCCCTTCTGCTATCAGCAGGCCTGTCAGCAGATACACAGCAGAGCTTGGCAGTGAGGCAACAACAGGGGCTGGGGGGTCTGGGGTTCCACCTCCCCCAACTTATGAAATCATCTGAAATAACAAAACGTAGACAAGGGTCTCTGGGGTGCAACAGGGTGGCTCCCTGCCAGGAACTGGGTAGAAAAAAAAAGCTTTCCCCTAATTCCCTTCTGCTGTGCAGATCAGGCCCTGAGGATGCTGCAGAGGCTGCCCCATGCCCAGGCCCTTCAGAGAGAGCAGGGGGCTGGCTGGAGGCAGGGCCTGCTTGGGGGTGGGGGACAGGCAGGGAGGGGCACATTCCTGGGCCATGAGGAGGAGCCTGACTAAATGACTCCTTCAGGAGGGAGAAAGACGCACACAACTGTCTGATTATAGCCAGAGGGGCTGGGAAGGTGCGGGAAAGCGGTGAAGGGGCCAGCTGCTCCAGGTGCCCCCAATCCATGTAGCACCCACCTGGGCTGATGAGAGTTGGGAGATTGGAGTTGTTTTCTCTCCCCATCTCCAGGCCCTGCCCCAGGAGTCCTCCTGCTCAGGAGCCTGGGAGTTGAGGAGGTCTGGAAGCAGTGGGCCCACAGTGCCATTGCCTTGGGAACCCACAAGGCCTTGGATGTGGCTCCCTCGGTCCTAGCTTTGCAGGCAGCCTACCTGGACTGCACCCACCTCCCAGAAGAGCTGCTCAGAATCCTGCATGTCCGAAAGAAAGACCAATCAAAGAAGTGAGGAAGCCGAAGAGAGGCCTTATGAAAGCTTATGACGCATTTTCCAAGTGCACACCCCAGCAACTTCAAATGCTTTCTGAAGTAAGGATGGGGATGGTTGGTTGGATGAATGGATGGGTGTATGGGTGTATGAATGGGTGAGTGGGTGGGTGGGTGGATGGACAGATGGATGAATGGATGGGTAGGTGGATGAACAGGCAGGTGAATGGATGGGTGGGTGGATGAATGAGCAAATGGATGAATGACTGGATGGTTGGGTGGATGAGTAGATGGATGGATGAGTGGATGAGTGGATGGATGGATGGATGAGTAGATGGGTGGATGAGTGAATTGGTGGATGGGTGGATGAGTAGACGAGTGGATGGGTGGATGAGTGGATGGGTAGATGGGTGGATGAGTGGATGGGTAGATGGATGGGTGAATGGATGGGTGGGTGAGTGGATGGATGGATGAGTGGATGGGTAGATGGATGGGTGAGTGGATGGGTAGATGGATGGGTGAGTGGATGGGTGGGTGAGTGGATGGATAGATGAGTGGATGGGTGGATGGGTAGGTGAGTGAATGGATGATGAGTGGATGGGTGGGTGGATGAGTGGATGGATAGATGGGTGAATGAGTGGATGGGTGGATGAGTAGATGGGTGGATGAGTGGATGGGTGGATAGGTGGATGAGTGGATGGATGGATGGATGAGTGGATGGATAGATGGGTGAATGAGTGGATAGGTGGAAGAGTGAATGAGTGGATAGGTGGATGAGTGGATGGGTGGATAGACAGATGGGTGGATGAGTGGATGGGTGGGTGAGTGGATGAGTGGGTGGTTGGATGGGTGGGTGGCTGGAAAGACAGGTAGGTGGAAAGATGGGTGGATAGGTGGATGTTGCCTATCCAAGGAGTCTCAGAAACACACACATACCCTTTCATCCCAGACTCTCCCCAGGAAAAAGCAGTGTGCGTAGACCACTACCTGGTCACACCTCGAGACAGTCACTTTCATCCTCTCTGGAACACTGCCTTGGGGGATGCTGCACAGGGCATCCAAGCAACCCTGAGCTCAGGGTATGAGACACCAGGAAGCAGCAGGCGTACTGTGATCCCGCGGGCCTGCACTGTGGCCCCTGCTGCCTGCACTGTGGCATGAAGCTCAGATGCACCTCTGGACTTGGGGTTCTGACTAGACGGAGCCACCAGTCCTCTGAAGAATGAAACACACAGGGGTCACCCTTGCCTCCGAGCTGCAGGGAATGACGACCACCCAGCCCTTCTTCTCCCCAAATCTTCTCCAGGCTTCTGTGCATGGTTCTGCTGACCTTCCTCCAGTCTCTGGCGATTCTTTCAGCCTCTGCTGGCTCCTCCTCCACCCTCACCCGCGGAGTCTAGCTGACTTCACCCAGCCCCTGGACATTCAATGCCAACAATGCCACCTTCTTTGTCCAGATTCACACTTGACTGCCAGCCTGACTCAAAGACGTGTCCCTGGGCCCCACTGTGCCAGGCCCTCTGCTGGGTCCTGGCTATCTGCAGCCACTGCCACTGTCAAGCCCCGACATCTGAAGACACCTTGAACCAAACAACCGTGCCCCAGGCTGAACTCTGGAGCTCCCATCCCACCTGCCTCCCACCCCATCCTCCATCAAAGTGAACGGCCTCTCCAGCCAACAGCTATTGCAGCTAGATCTCTAGGGGCCGGGCCTGGGCCCTCCATTTCCATTACTCCAAATCCACTCATCCATCCCAAACTTCCATCAATGTTAACCCAACACATCTCACAGCCGCCTGCAATCTAAGCTACCACCATTAACTGTCCCTACCCCAATCCCTCCTCCTCAAAGCGGCAGGAGGCCTGTGTAAAATTTATTAATCTGATCATTTCCCTCCATGAAGCCGTGACCGGTTTCCATTGCACCTGGGATAAACCATATTCCTGTGGCTCCAGAATCCTGTCCTACCACCGACGTGCGGTGTGACCCTGAGCAAGTAACTTCAACACTCTACACCTCAATGTTATTACAAGTGAAATGGGATGATAACATCTGTCTCATAAGAATGCTGGGGATCAAATGAGATATTTATTTATGAAGCACATAGTGTTGTGCCTGGTCAGTAAATGCTTGAAGTCTTTGTTAACAAAACACACTCCCCTAACCTACTCTTCAGCTTCCATCCACGCACAGCCTCCCTGGCTGCCTTTCAGCTCTTCCAACGAGGCTACCCACAGAGGTCCTCCCTGCTGGGGCCATCCTTTCTCCATGCTGTTCCTAGAACTCCCTCTTGTTTTCCCAGGATAGCTCATCTACACTGGGTCCCTCAGTTCTTACACACGTGGCCCTCAGATTGCTGTCTGGGGTCTGTCGCATTCACTGCCCACAAAACCTTACACGTCCGAAGCACCCAGTAAGATGCTGTGAATGAGTGAATAAATGAATGAATGAATGGCCAGCCTGCTGCCCTTTCGTCCGGGCCCTCCTCTCTCCCAGACCAGCATGGGGGCAGCCACGGCTCCCGTCTACCCCGGTAACACCACTCGTCTACCCTGGCAACAACTCCCTCTGTGCCGGCCGTGCTGGCCAGAGTCCTTTCCCACGGCGTTCCCGCGGCTTTGGTGTGTGGCCACGTATGAATGAGAGGCTCATGATTTCCGGCTTCCATCGTCCTTCTGGAGTCACAAAGCATTAAGGCGGAAGGATGGATGAGCTTCCTGGGACAGCCAGGGTGGGAGGCCGGTTCAGGAAATTTTGTTCAGGAAATGGTCAGTGTGGGATGAGGCGCCCGGTGGGGAGGGGAGTGGGGTGGGGACTTGGGGCCTGGCTGTTCTCCAGCCAGGGACTCTAATCCCCACCCACTTCCCCGCCCATTCCCCAACCCCAGTGCTGGGCTCAGGACCCCTGGGGGCTCTCCTAGGAACACAGAAGACACAGTAAGGACCAGGGACACAGGACAAGTAGAGCCCGTGGGCAGGGGGCCTCCAGCCAGAACACCTGAGCCTATGCCTGGCTCCAACCAGACACGGAGACCCTGGCCAGGCCAGTCCCCACACTGAGGCAGGGGCGTCCCTTAGAGGCCGCTGGTCACCAAGCACTGTGTGGCACACATGCCACGGAAGGCTAGCATCTTCCCAGACACCAGCAGAGGCTCAGACATCTTGTGGCCCAAGGATGACTTGGTCCCAGCGTCTATCCACCTGCAGTCCTGCATGAAAAGCCTGACGCGACATGGCCGGCCCCAACAGAAGAGTGATTCGGGAACTGGCTAAGCGGATTTAGTAACTGGCAAACTGGATTTAGTAACTGAGACACTGCCAGGGCCTTGGTAGAAGTCCCGAATGTACCAGACCCAGCCCTGACCCCCACAGAGCTCCGCCGAGCACTAAAAGGTACAGAGGCCAAGCTGAGCATCAAAGGAACACTGACCCCAGGGCTGACCGGTGCTCCGCACTCTACAGTTTATAAACGGCTCACATTTACCTGATCGCAACTGACCCTCTCCTGTGAGGCCTTCTTTAGATTCTCCGTTCTCTAAAGTAATCAGTTGTGCCTTTTGAAATCAGAGCAAAGTAATAAAACCGCAGTAATAGTGTGTTCTTATGAACACTGTGATGTTAGCTGGTTAAATGACGGAGCCCCCAGGGTCTCCCACACTGCCCCAGTCCTGTGTCCCTTCTGGTCCCGGCCCACCCTCCATACTTCCTGCTTCTCTTCTTTCTCCTCCTCCCGAGGACCCAGGGCCTGGGGTTGACCTACTGTGGAACTCCAACGGTGATCTCCAGGAAGAAATGCCGGCTTCCTCCCTCCACCTAGTAGTGACCCCTGGCTCGCTCACGCTCACGCAGCCAACACGGGCGGCAGCCGGAACCTGGAAGCTCCTAGGGTGGGAGCCTGTCCCCTCCCAGGCCCCTTCCAGCCCGAACTCCGGGAAGAAGCTACATTCATATGGTAATTTCTCCCAAGGCTGGGAGGGGGAAGGGGCCTGGCCGGAGCCTGACCGTTTTCCAGAGGTTGCATCCACTGGGCCTTCCAAGCCAGCTGGGCTCCTCGGCTGTGTCCCTGAGGGATGGTAACAGACTGCAGCACCAACTGCCCACCGGCTGGCTGGGGAGTGGGTACCCAGATGCGGGCCAGGGCCAGGGCCTTCGTTTTACAGGTCATGTGGTGGTTTAAAGTAGGCACTTTAACGGGTACACATTTGTGTTACAGTTTACTCGTGTGTGTGTGTGTGTGTGTGTGTGTGCGCGCGCGCGCGCGTGTGTGTGTGTAACAGTCCAGAAACACGGTAACACATTGATTCCCCAAGACGGTGGCCCTGGGAGACCTGTGGCCACCCTCACCTGGGGCCCCCAGCACTTCCATCCTCCCCCAGGAAGGTCCTGTCAACCCAGCTTTGAAGTTGGTCCCAGGGAAGAATCCTCTCAGAAAAATAAAAGTCACTTCCCCCAGCCTCAGCCCAGCCCCCTACCAGGGGTGAGTTACACCAAACTCACCCTCTCCCTCCCCTCCCACTTCCTCTCTCACGCTGCAACTAGCTGCAAGCAGCTCACCCACCCAGGCCTGCCAATATACCACAGAAAAGACACGCGAACCTTGCATTTCCCCTTTCTGACTTGTTCTGGGTTCCAACAGGCAAAGGAAACTGGAAGTCAGCAGCCAGGACCCAGCTGCAGGCCGCCGGGGCCATTGTGCATCCCCAGCCACACCCGTCCCTGTGCTGATTCATTGTCCACTCATCCCAGTTCATGGAGCGAGGCATGGACTCAAGATGAAACAAAGGGGGCCTTGGCCTCCTGGGGCTCACAGTGCCCGACGCCTGTGAGAGCAACCTCAGAGCACAGTACAGAGAAATGGCTGTGACACGGACTTGCAGCACCTGGCTGGCCAAGCACAGCAATGCACCCCCACCGGGCCTGGGTCCCTCAGCAGACACACGGCTTAAAGGCTGGTTGGCTAAACCACATGACCCTGTAATTACCCAAGAGAAATGAAAAACATGTTCACACAAAAACCTGTAGACCGGCACTCACTGCAGAACTCTTCACAACAGCCAAGTAGAAACAACCCAAATGTCCATCAGCAGATGAAGAGATACGCAGTGTGGTCTATCCACGATGGAATATTATTCAGCCATGAAAAAGAATGAAGCACCAGCACCTGCTACAATGTGGATGAGCCTTGAAAACATTCTACCAAGTGAAAGGAGCCAGACATCAAGGTCACATATTGTAGGATTCCATTTATACAAACTATCTAGAACAGGTAAATTCATAGAGACGAAAGCAGATGAGCGGTGGCTAGGGGCGGAGAGTCCGGAGTTGGGAACGGGGAATGGCTAATGGCGACAGGGTCTCTTTCGGGGATGATGAAACGTGCTGGGATTAATGGCGATGGCTGTGTAACTGTGATGGTTAATTTTCTGTGTTAATTGGACTGGGCTATGGGGCACCTAGCTATTTGGTCAAACACTATTCTGAGTGTGTCTGCGAGGGTATTTTTGGATGAGTTTAATATTTAACTCTTTACCTTTTAGGAAAAGAAAAGTATCAGCTCACTCCCAGCACTCACTTAATTTTACATAAACATGCTCTTTGAGGCTGAAGCAAATCTGACTGATGTTCTATGTGAAAATTAAATATAAAAACCGGACAGGTGCGGTAGCTCATGCCTGTAATCCCTGCACTTTGGGAAGCCGACATGGGCGGATCACTTGAGGTCAGGAGTTTGAGACCAGCCTTGTTAACCTGGTGAAACACCGTCTCTACTAAAAATACAAAAAATTAGGCAGGTGTGGTGGCAGGCACCTTGTAATCCCAGCTAAACTCGGGAGGCTGAGATGAGAATCACTTGAACCCGGGAGGTAGAGGCTGCAGTAAGCCGAGATTGTGCCACTGCCCTCCAGCCTGGGCTACAGAGAGATAATCCATCTCAAAAAACAAAAAAATTTAAAAAGAAAAAATTTTTTAATTGTTCCCGCAGTTATTTCTAAGCAAAACAACAGGATCATCTGAGTCATCTATTCTGGAAAAATCGGATTCATCAAATGAATCTTCAGCCAACAACTGATGAAGAACAATGTTAATATCACTCATAGGAATGCTGTGATCTCTAGGATTTGACATTTTCAGTGACGAGAATTACTATTTTTTTTTTTTTTTTTTTGATTGAATCTTGCTCTGTCGTCCAGGCTGGAATGCAATGGCACGATCTTGGCTCACTGCAACCTCTGCCTCCCGGGTTCAAGCAATTCTACGTCAGCCTCCCAAATAGCTGGGATTACAGGCACCTGCCACCACGCCCGGCTAATTTTTGTATTTTTAGTAGAGACAGGATTTCACCATGTTGGCCAGGCTGGTGTCCAACTCCTGGCCTCAGGTGATCGGCCTGCCTCAGCCTTCCCAAGTGCTAGGATTACAGGCATGAGCCACCACACCCGGCTGAGAATTACCATTTTTTTTTTTTCTATGGAAATACCACTACTAAGAATGGAATATGCTATAAACAGAATGATGTCTTCTGTTTCCGAAGTCAATATACTAGAGTGATGTGAAAACAATAATAAAAGCAAGCTACTTCCCAGCCAAGTTATCTCGGGGTGAATGCTGCAGCCACAAGCACTGTTGGTGAGTGTTCTCGGGGCAAACGGGAAAAGGGTGCAATCAGGAGCCCGGGGAAAGCAGATTGCGTGCTCTGATGGGGGTGAGCCTCACCCGATCAGTGGAAGGGTTTGGAAGGCACACTCCAAGATACAGTGCCTTGGCACAGTGAATATTTTCAGCTGAAGGAATTTAAGAAATGGCAGGTCCAAGAAGGACTCGCTGGCTGCCCCTTCTCCGAAGTAGATCATAAGCCCCTCATGTAAGAGGTGCCCTCCCTACACCCAGGGGAAACGAACAGCCTCATCTCCAGAGATGGAGGATCGGAGAGGGGCCCCGGTACACAGGCCTTGCCGAGACCTCCCCCCGCCGGGCTCACTGGTCAGCTCATCTTTTGTTGCTCTGTCACGGGTTCCCACGACTTTCCACTCTTCATCAAACCCAGCATAAAAGTGTTCAGGCCTAGGCCGGGCACAGCGGTTCACGCCTGTCATCCCAGCACTTTGGAAGGCCGAGGTGGCCGGATCACTTGAGGTCAGGAGTTGAAGAACAGCCTGGCCAACATGGTAAAACCCCATCCCTACTAAAAATACAAAAATTAGCCGGGTGTGGTGGCACCTGCCTGTAGTCGCAGCTACTCAGGAGGCTGAGGCGTGAGAATGGCTTGAACCCAGGAGACAGAGGTGGCAGTGAGCAGAGATCATGCCACTACACTCCAGCCTGGGCAACAGAAAAGCAAAATAAACAAACAAACAAAAAGAAAAACTGCTCAAAACAAGCAAAACACAAATAAAACAAACAAGCAAAACAAATAAAAACTGCTGGCCGGGCGCGGTGGCTCAAGCCTGTAATCCCAGCACTTTGGGAGGCCGAGGCGGGCGGATCACGAGGTCAGGAGATCGAGACCATCCTGGCTAACATGGTGAAACCCCGTCTCTACTAAAAAAATACAAAAAACTAGCCGGGCGCGGTGGCGGGCGCCTGTAGTCCCAGCTACTCGGAGGCTGAGGCAGGAGAATGGCCTGAACCTGGGAGGCGGAGCTTGCAGTGAGCCGAGATCGCGCCACTGCACTCCAGCCTGGGTGACACAGTGCGAGACTCCGTCTCAA